>NC_061116.1:202406294-202537878 GCF_002878395.1 Capsicum annuum | reverse complement strand
TATAAAACAGAGGAAAGCACACAGATTCATAATAAAACATGGAACACGGAACACGGAATCATAACAGGAATAAAACCCCCACCAAGTAATTCCCTACACTAGCGACCCAAACTGGCCCTAGTCTCTGCCCTAATTCGCGTCCTCCAGACCTTCATATCTAGGGTCATGTCCTCGGTGAGCTGTAACTGCTCTATGTCCCACCTAATCACCTCACCCCAGTACTTCTTCGGCCTACCCCTACCCCGCCTAAAACCATCCAACGCTAGCCTCTCACACCTACGGACCGGGGCATCCATGCCCCTCCTCTTCACGTGTCCGAACCATCTCAATCAGGCTTCCCGCATCTTGCCCTCCACTGAAGTTACACCAACCCTCTCTCGGATAGTCTCATTCCGAACTCTATCCCCTCTAGTCAGCCCACACATCCAGCACAACATCCGCATTTCTGCCACCTTCATTTTTTGGATATGGGAGTTCTTAACTGGCCAACACTCCGCTCCATACAACAAGGCCGGACAGACTACCACCCTGTAGAATTTGCCTTTAAGCTTGGGCGGCACCATCTTATCACACAGCACCCCCGATGCGAGCTTCCACTTCATCCACCCCGCCCCAATACGGTGCAAGACATCGTCGTCAATCTTACCGTTACTCTGGATCACGGACCCAAGATACTTGAAATTTTCCCTCTTACATACCTCCTGTGCTTCCAGCTTCACTACTACCTCATTCTCCTGCCTCACGTCATTAAACTTGCATTCCACATACTCTGTCTTGTTTCTGCTCACCCTGAACCCTTTAGACTCAAGGGTTTGCCTCCACACCTCTAATTTGTCATTCACACCCCCTCGAGTCTCATATATCAGAACTACATCGTCTGCAAAAAGCATACACCACGGCACCTCCCCTTGAATACGCCGCGTCAACACCTCTATCACCAACGTAAACAAAAAAGGACTAAGAGTAGATCCCTGGTGTAATCCTGTCAGGACAATGAAATGCTCTGAGTCTCCTCCCGTCGTCCTCACCTGGGTTTTCGCTCCATCATACATATCCTTAATCGCTCTGATATATGCCAGCGGTACTCCACTCACCTCCAAGCATCTCCAAAGCACCTCCCTGGGGACTTTGTCGTAAGCCTTCTCCAGATCGATAAACACCATATGCAGATCCTTCTTCCTTTCCCTATACTATTCCACCAACCGCCGTATCAGGTGGATTGCCTCCGTCGTTGAGCGGTCGGGCATAAATCCGAACTGTTTTTCCAAAATAGACACTATCTGTCTCAGCCTCACCTCGACCACTCTCTCCCAGATCTTCATAGAGTGACTCAATAACTTAATCCCCCTATAGTTATTGCAACTCTGAATGTCCCCCTTATTCTTATAGAGAGGGATCATGGTACTCCACCTCCAAGCCTCGGACATCTTTGTCGTCCTGAAGATTTCATTAAACAATCCAGTCAACCACCTTACACCAGCCTCTCCAACGAACTTCCAAAACTCCACCGGTATCTCATCCGACCCCGTCGCCCTACCCCTTCGCATCCTGCGAACAGCCTGTCTAACCTCTTCTACCTTAAACGTCTACAATAGCTAAAATCCCGACACTCCTCTGAGTGCTCCAGTTCCCCAGTTCAACTTTTTGATATCAACAAAGTGAATTCACACTCAAATTCAATTTAAAATATCCTATCATAATCACACTATCACAATATTTGATTATTTAAATTAACTTAAACATAAATATGTATTTTGAATTATTATTGTTATTATTTTTAAATGGAAAAGTAAAAATAATTAGAATTGTATTGATTAAAATGTCATGTTTATAATATAAAATTAAAAAATAAAATCAAAATATTCAAAATTAAAATAAAACAAAACTAACAATATCGCTTCCTTTTGTTGTGTATGTGTATTACTTTTCTATTTTTCTTTTTCTTTTTATTGTGGTGTTTGACATCTATATTTGAACTCGATTATTCTGGATTCGTGTGCGTGAGGTTCATTCAGAGGAAGCACTCCGTAGCAAGATTCAAATCTGAGACCTTTAGTTAAGAAAGAAGTAGCCTCATTTGCTGCACCACATTCTTTTGTGGTTGTGTTACTTATCTTCATCAAATGACCAACTTATCTATTCATTCTAGACAATCTAATAGAGCATATTTGAGTAAAATTGGATATACTTATTTTTACTGAAGGTAAAATATTAAATAAAAATTACTGAAAATATTAGAGTTTATTAAAATTTTAATATATAAGGAAGGAAAAGAATAAAGTCAAAATATTATAGATGTAAAGATGTGTGAGATGTCAAAATGATTTCCCATGATAAAATAATATGTTAAAATCGAGAGGAAGAAAAAACTCCTCGAAATTAAGAGGAAAATTTCAATTAAAAAGAAAATTATTTTTCATGAAAATCATATTTTCTTCCTTTTTTTCTACATGTAATATAAGAAAAAAAAATATTTTGCGATCAATAATAATAATAATCAAATTGGAGTTTCTCTTGGTCTTTCTCTTCCCGCTCTTTTTCCTAATCTTGTGTCGCCTCTGTCATCCGAACGACCATTTTAAAATGGTAGATAGATTGTAAAAATCAAAAGATTTGCACCTTCAAAAATTATTCTTAAGAGATTTAGTTATTTTCTCCTCCGATTCTATATCACTTTGACCTATTAACAAAAATTATTTATTCTTCCCTTTTTCTACAAAAAGATCAAGTGTAAAACAATTTTGAGCTGATTAAATAATTAATAAATTAGTGTCCCTTCTGGGAGATTTGATATAATTGAAGGGATACAAATTTTAAGATAAAACTATCGTGCTCCACTGAAAAGTCATATACTATTTATGGGGAAAGTTAATTGAATACGTGGCATGCTTATTGTAAGGATAAAATAAATTATCTAATTCAATTCTTTATAAACACATAAAACTCATTTTAACTAGTAAAACAACATAAAAAAACATAGAAATGATGTTATGACAACTAGGAAAAGAGAAATTCATAAATTATAAGATAAAAATAAAATTTTAAAAGAGATCGATGTTAAAATCACAGATAAGAAAATTATCAACATATCAATTAAATCTCTTTTAGGAAGAAAATCACATATAATTTATTTATATCAAAGAATCAGAGATTATAAGTTTAATATAGTTTTTTAGAGATGTTACCTTTATAGTCCTTGCACTTTAGCAAATCAACAATCTCGATAGCAATATTATTGATCTGACTAACTAGCATCATGCGAACTTCATCTATCATTCCAAATTAAGCAGTTGCCACTGGATTATCGCTATCTGAGCTATCTGCGCTAAAATTGTATTGATAATATGCGGTAACCCTAATGAGCAGAGGGAGGAACAATTTATAGAGATTGAGACTTAATCTGGTACGTCCATCAAATAGATGGCGGACGAACAAGATCTATTCTTTATTAAATATTATTTATAGACTTTATATTAATTTAGCCACAAATAAAAAAAGGGGAAAAATCAAAATATACCATAAATATATCAAAAGACATTGGTTACCAAAAGATATCAACCACCCTTTTTTTAAAAAATAAAAAATAAAAATTAAACTCCAAAAGAGAAAAGTACAGGAAAAAGGGGCTGAACGTTACCTTAGCATTCTTAATGAGGTAACAAAACCTAGACTAATCAACAAATGTGCAAAAAAATAAGAACTAGATACTCTAGGATCATCATAGAGTTTATGTTCCACTCTATGATAATATTGCAAAGAAGGATGCTTAAGTAATAAAAAAATATAAAAATGAATGAGAAGTTTGTGTTATCAATCACGAACTCCTTTTTTACAAAAGTATGAACTAAAAAGGAATGTTGGCCCATCTAAAGTACATTGATATATTCAATCCTTGCCTTCTTCTTTGAACCTACTCAAAATCACTTGAAAATTCATCACTTCTTGAATTTGTTGGGTATTCTTAAAAGTTGTTGACAAAATCACTTGAAAATTCATCACTTCTTGAATTTGTTGGGTATTCTTAAAAGTTGTTGAAAATGTTGCATGATTTTTCTTTGCCAGTGGTGCCTTGCAACAAACTCCTCTGTCACCTTATCATCCCAACTCCTATGTCACCTTATCATCCCAACTTCGATTTCTATCATGATATATTTTGATCTTTCTATTTCTTTGTTGTCCAGGAGAGATATCAATATCCCTAGCTGTACTTGCAAAGCATATATCCAACATATCTTCATCCTCACTTACCTCAAATATGTCATCTCTTTGGAGGTTTTCAAAACTCTTTGGAGACAATGTATGACTTCCCACCAATTGTTTGGCAGTATGAATTGGTGGAAAAAGGGAATTTAATACACCATTTGAAGTTTGCTTGCAACTTGATGAATAATTATGAAAAGGAATTTAATACTTTATCCACCTATAAATTTGATACAAGCATTGTAGGATTATTTAGATTAATTTGTGACCAACTTTATCTGAGAAAAGATGAAAAGGATTTGGAAGAGAGATGTCCTTTGGAGAAGAAGCTCAAGATCATGGAACATTCTTTGCTAGCTGCACATTAATGCAAGCAGGGAGAGCCATTTCAAATGCCTAAATATTTTTTATGTGCCATCATGGTGCAGTCCATGCCAATACTGTTATCCACACAAATTGATTTTGTTCATTGATTCATCACCAGTAGCATGTCTTTTACTGATGGAATGTTCAAACGGAGTAGAATTAGAAGGAAACCGCAAATTATCAACTTCTGAATTCTTATCCATCAATTTCTCAGCGATATTGAAGCACGAATACTACCCAAAATATTCACTTCTCGCCACAATATCGTGAATATGGTCCATATCTGACTATGATGTCCCACCGGTTATCAAATTTGGAGATTTTAAAGATGTATTATGATCTTGTTCATCAATGTGTTGTTCAACAATTAAGTCCTGGCTTGTAGTCCATATTTAGTTTGATAAAGAGACTAAGACCTTAGAATTCTCTTGAGATTGAACCATCAACTCACGTGCATCTACATCACCTATTGCTATTATTTGCAACAGTTTGTTGCTGCTGAGAATCAACATTCGATGCAGCAAACTTAGCAACATTGTTATGGACCTCAACATCTGGACGGGAACTTGCCAACAAGTCTGGTTGTTGGTTGTTTTCATGAGGTCTTCGATCACCATCTTCCCATCCTCTTTTCTCATTCAAAAATTCTCTCATTTTTTTTTTAAATTTTTCTCTAGTAGCTTATTCTTCACAACCTTCGCCACCGGTATTGTAACGCCCCGAAAAATGGGTCCCGGAGCGTCACACGGTGTTTGAGGCTACGAGTATCCCCAAGCTAACCCTTTGATCCATTTTCATTCAGTTGAACACAAATCAACGGGGTTTCCGTAAATAACCCTCAAATATCAACAGAGTAATCATCATTCAAGAATAAAAGAATTTTAGAAAGATAACAAAATACGACTTATTAGTCAATTTCCAACTTCTATACTAGTCTGACATGCCTCTAAGAAAATCAACAAAACCAGCGAGCCATTGAGGCATGCCCCAACTGACTCATACTAAGTTATCAAATGTAAACGATTCCTTGAAACCAACATCAGACATCACGTCCTCGGAACATGAGGACTCACCACAACAGAGGATGTAGAACAACATGCCCGAAGAATCACTGTCGAACCTAAAACTAAGCATCTAAACCTACATTCTGAGAAAATGCAGCCCACATCTAAAGATGTGGGTCAGTACCATGGAAAGGAACTGAGTATACGGAGGTGTATGCAGTTGTATAAACATCATCATTATAAATATTTATAAGAAATATGCAGGATTTATGAAAGAATCACATAGCCCGAAGAAAATCATCATAATCATAAGAGGATCAAATAAGTACAATAACACATGTGAGTCATCATATAATTTGTCAATCACTTTCAGTTCATCAAGAATATCAATTCTCATAATGTAAATATCATTTAAATCTTTCGAAAGAATAACTTTCACAATTCCACTTTTAAATCACTTCACCATTCACCATAGACTCAAGGAAATACACACACACTGGGAGATCCTATAACTGACATAAACTATGTGAGCTACATGGAGTCCAACGTACAACCCACGTTGGGGAGAGCCATCCTATCCTTGCAATCGGAGTAGGACTATCGATATCAAATCCACACAAACTGGTGATCACTATATAAATCAGCCTCAGGCTCACTCCTACGGGGCACGTAGTTCTAGGGAAGTAAGGTCGCTTTATACCTCACACTCGGTGGTAAAGATTTCTCCCAAACTTAGCTCAGATCATTTCAAAGACAATCCACAAAAAAACAATTTTAGTAATATATAAATATACATCGGGAGCCATCATGCTTCCCATCTATCAAAATCAACCACGTTGTGGATTTCTTTAACACTCGATTTCAAAACAAATCCATTAAGATCAAAAGGTCAAATCATTCAAAACATCTCAAATATTCAACATCAACATACTTATAACACACACTTTCTAAAAAAACATAATTTTCAATGGGGATTCACGATCCAAATATCAAAATCATGATAAATATCATTCAAGATTCATGCTTTATATCTCCACACATGTAAATTCATCTTTCAAAATCATAAACATCAAGATTTCATAATAATCATCATACGATATGGGTTCATGCTTCAAATTCGTAAAAATCAAATAAAAATTATACCTTTGTAAAGAAAATTACTTTTGGGCACAAGAACGAAAGAGAGTTCTTGTTGAAAAACTCGACATACCTTGAATGATGAACTTTAGATCGATACTCGTTTTTGAGATATTAATCGTGCCTTTGAATGATGGTTCTTGGAGTTCTTGAACTAGGAACTTCGAATCTTGAATAAATTTGCAGAATTAATGGTGAACTTTGGAGGTTCTGGAAGTTCTTGAACTAGAAACTTGGAATCTTGAATAAGTTTGCAGAATTAATGGTGAACTTTGGAGGTTCTTGAAGTTGGATGTAGGAGCTTAGGGTTTTCTTTTTTAGGGAATTTGATAAAATATAACATATAATGATTCTAATAGGCTTTAATATAGGGTTTGGACGGATTTTGGGTGAGGGAGAATGACCAAAACGCCCCTAAAAATTAAATAATTCTCGAATCTATCCTTTGGTGGAATGTTTTGATAGTCTGAAGTAGATCAACCATAACGTTTTACTCCGATATCCAAATTGGATGAAACCAATTTCACTAGAAAGAGGACTCTCATATATTTCCGTTGATATATAGTATCTCATCCATATCATTGTGTACAAGGAGTTATAATCGTTTGAAGTTGACCCAAAAATTTGATTTTGATAGGCTGAAGTAGATCGACCATAACTTTTTGCTCCCATAGACAAATTGGATGAAACCAATTTCATTGGAAAGAGGACTAGCATAGATTTCCGTTGATATATAGTATATCACCCAGATCATTATATACAAGGAGTTATGATCATTTAAAGTTGAAGCAAAAATACGCTAGGCCTCAGTACTTTTTCCTGCACGTTTTACTGTTCACTATTATTCACAGTTCGATCAGAATGTTCATAACTCATCGCTCGGGTGTCCGTTTTAGATGATCCACATATTGTTGGAAAGCTTACTCAATACTCTACGTAATGTTGGGTCATAATCTAAGACATTCCACACGAAAAATTTATAATTTCTTCTAGAAGATAGAACCCAACAGGTTTACGCACAAAATTTCAATGAAAAATTTCCCGGAGTATTACAGGTATTCTGGATAGTATCTAGCTTCTTTTTCAATATTAAACATGTACCTTCATTGTTCCCTTGGTTTGTGCAAAAATTACATTACAAGGTTAGATTATCATAAACAATTTCCTGAAAATTTTCTAAAAGCTTACCAGTTTTATTGCTCGGTCAAATATTGAAATGTTATTCACTCCGAAAGTTTTTCAAGTCAAATATTGGTCTAGCAGTGCTCGGTATGGACTTACTTTTGTTGCTTTTTCTAAGCTATTGGTTTTCCGATTTTTGTAGCTATAGACAAGAATGACCTCTTGGCAAATAGATGTGGAGCCAAGTTCGGCAAAGAAATCCACACTGCCGCCTTAGTTGTTTCTTATTTGTGGTTTAAATCGATAAACAATGGGAATATCCTATATTTCTGCTCATTTCCATTCTAAAAAATATATTTCACTGGTCTTACAAACTTAGTCACATAATTATCATATTGTTCGCACCTTAGAAAGAGTTGTCGTGATGCCAATGAACCAATTGGACAATGAACCTTGATTCCAAAATGTTTCGGTAGCAATGTTCTTAGGTCCTTCAAATCTAATGCACCTGAAGAGAGTTTAATCATAATTTCTTGAAGCAACCCTTTCTCGTTATCAAACACTTCTCTTTCCTCCATTGTAAACTTGAGTGTATGTTCACCATGAATATATTCAATTGGTTTTAATTAAGTTGTCGTCATATTTTGGGCAGCTTGTCTTGGATTTTGTAATCCAGAATATGATGTTTGTGGATTAGAAGTATTGTTTAGTTCTCACAAAACCATAGACAGGGGAGAGATAGACGCGGCCATTGCTTTCCTAAGTTTGTATCAGAGTTGGCTGGACAGAGAACACAGAGAGAGAGAGAGTCGCTTACCTAAAATTGTTATTAACCATCCCTAATTTCTCTCTTAAATGATTTTTTTTCTCATTTCAAATGAAAATATTAACAATTCAAAATAAAAATGTCTCAATATTTTTAATGATTTTCGATATATATTTCAATATGTAATTTTTAAAATTTTAAGAATAATTTATGTATAGTTCATATAGAAATTACTTGGAACTTTTCTCAGAATTTTCGTGTATAAGTCTAGATAAAATCAATATGAAATATCAATATCCTACTCAAGGCTTACTTGTACATATTTTAGTATATGAAATGTGCATTAAATATGTTACATATAATTAACTTACGTTTTTTTTATTTGCTACGCGTTTAAAATCTATATATAAATTTATGTATCTTTAATTTTCTTTCCGTTTATACATGTTTGTATGTAAGAAATTTATATACAAACTGATGTGAATCATGAATACGAGATTGTTCACTGAATTTGCTATTACATTAAAAAATCATGGATATAAATAAACATGTTTTGTGTATGGATGGTGTCTAAAATATGCTAAATTTCACTAATTTAGCTGTATTTTATTTTCTGCGTTATGAATTTTGTATAAAAATTGATGTATCTTTCAACGCTGTTAGTTGCTTGGCAAGTTGTATTATTCGATAATAAATACACATAGAAAGGTATAAAATATGATTTTTGTAGACACCTAATTTTTTCCCTCCCCGATATCACTTTTACTCAATTTTACCTTATCCTATTGTGTACCCTCAACCATGTAATTATCCCTCCATAAAATGACAAAAATAACAACCCCTAACAATTTTTATCTTATTTTTAATTTATCGTAACAAATTTTATCCTAATCACCTAATCCTGACCCCTACCCTACCTCACCCCTACCAACGTACCACCCCACTCATATTTTATCCTTACAATAATAAAAATAGAAAAGAGGGGGCCCACAGTAACAAACAAAAAAGGCATATATACACACATAATCATCACAAAGGACCCACATCATCATAACCATTCTCTTGTACACATACACCTTTATTAACGAGAACATAGAGGGGATTTTTTTTTTTTTGGCGGGGGTTGCCTCTTCTTCATCATCTGAAGGAACACTCCATTTCTTGGAATTGGTACGTAAAACACCACTCAACCTTACCACAAAAATCATGACCCTCACCTCAATTGTTCCATGGTTACTTAGGAGGGAGTAGACTCACGCACACAGTAATATACATACACGCACAAACGCCAAATTTTCTATTTTTAGGGAGAGATTGGAACGGACAGGGAGAGAGATCAGAGAATCCAAATCGAGAGAGTGTTAGGTAGAGAAAAGAGATGCGAGGGACATAGCAGAAAGGGGGAAGTGATTGAAAATGGGCAAACCCGGCCAGAAAACGTTGGGACTCGCCAGAATCCGTCTTGACTCATCATTTTTTTGCCACCGCCTGAGCTCACCGGAGCTCAGGGTTCACGGATTTTGTTCTTCTATCGTGTTGACTTGGTTTTAGGTTAGTCTATTCTCGCAGTTCGTTTTAAATATCGGATTTTGGGGTCTTCACGATTAAATGGTTAGTATTCGTGGATTGGAACTTTGTTCAACTCAATCGGTCCATCGCTGTCAATTTCGAATTTGAAATTTGATTTGGAGATTCGTGTTGAGGTTCCGGTTTGAGGATTTTGATTTTGGATTTTTTTATTATCAACAAGGAAAAGTTTCATTGAGGTCCATTTCTTCTCCTAATCTTTACTTTATCTTGATTTTTTATTGATGTTATGGGTGTGTGTGATTTATGTGTTGTGTGCTTAGTTCGAATCTTCATTAGTTTTTTGTATTTGATATTAGTTTCGGATTTTGAGACGTGATTGGATAATTGAAGCATGCTTTAATCATGTGGTTAAAAATGGATTTGGGGTGGAATCAAAATTTGATAAAAGTTGCGTAGTTAAATTTTGATCGGTTGTCGTTTTGTTCAATTCGGGATATACATGAATGGGATCAAGCTCAGATAGGTAAACATAGGTCGGGTAGACAAATTTAGGGATTGTGGATTGATGGAATACTTGAGTGGTGTGATTGAATGGTTTTTGACTATATTGCTTTGGGATCACTTGTATCATTTGGCCGGGGAATGCCCCAAGGTATTTTTGTATCCGGAGGATGTTCGTAATGAAGGCCCAAGGCCGCGGGTAAAACGTTGGAGCATAGTTTAGTATATGTTAGAATAGGATTTATTTTTTTGCATTTTTTTACTTTGGACTGTATAATTGGACTTAACATTATATTTTGAATTTGATTTGGTTTGTGTTTGTGTGTTATGTGATTTATACATTCGTAGTGTCATAATTAGCCGATACGCTCTACCAAGCGACTGTGGTCGAACCATGGGATCAAGGGGTGCCTAACACCTTCCCCTCGGTCAACAAAATTCCTTATCCCGAATCTCTGATCGCGGATCATTTTAAAGAGTCAAATCATTTTGAAAAGGATTTTCCAACGGTGACTTGGCACACCGGATTTATGTCAAGTGGCGACTCTGAGTTTTGAATGTAAAAATAATCCCTTTTTAGAACAAATCTTCATATTTGTCACTTACTAATAAAAACCCTTTCAAACGATAAAATGAATATTTTTGGAGTTAAAAAGGGGTGTGACAATTTTCATAAAACTTCAGATAACAACTTTGTATCAACTGTGTAAGAAAAATTATTCATTGAATTTGTTATTTCCTACAAAATGAATTTAAAAAATCAAGAATGAAAAGATGAAATTCATGTTAACTAACGTATAAAAATATATCAAATTCACATTCACTAACGTATACAATTTGATTCACGGATAAAATTTATATTGCAAGAAAATAAGGAAAAAATAATTATTAGTGTATGAAAAAATTAAGAATAAAATGTGGATTTCAACAATCTGATCTAAGTGTATGCAACGAAAGCAATTTAAAGTAATTATTAATATGAATGAAAATAAAGTATGAAAGAACTAAGAAATGCATTTGAGAGAAATTTATGAAAAGACAACATTATTAAATTTTTTGAAAGGATTAACTAATATAAAAAAAAATATTTAAGAAAATGAAAGAAGGAGAAATTTAGGATTTCTTATAATCCTTTTACCGTATTTTTTTGTCTTTTTACTTTGTTAAGTGGAGGATTTGAGTAAAATAAAAGTATAAAACAGTAAGGATAAAATTATGAATTTATTATCAACCCTTTATTTAAGAAAATAGATGAGGGAGAAAGATAAATTCAAATATTTAAGAGATATTTTAATTGATATATATATATATGTGTGTGTGTGTATAGTAGAATTTTTTTAAAATATTTTTTAAAAACTGCTATAGCTTACAAATAAAAACTTAATTCAACAAATATAAAAAAAATATATAGCTACAGCTTACAATAAATAATTTAAAAAGTACATACAAAATAATTTTTACATAAAATAATGGTAAATTGACACAATGTAACAATTTATGATTCAATTTGACATCAAATAACGATATTTAACATTTCTAGCCAAAATAAATAACCCATAAACTTTTTCTCTCTCTTTCTATGAATTGTTCTACATTATATATGAATCATTTTCCAGTATTTTTGGAAAATCAAGTGATCTAAGAATCTAAAGGAAAAACGCACAAGTTTTTTGTTCCCCCATTAACGTGCATGCATGCGGTGCAGAAACAACTGTAGAAATGTGAAATGCTGCCTCGAAAGGGATGCAACCCTTCGAGGAAATAACACACTGTTTAGAGAAGAAGTATGATTGCTTGGATGGTTTTGGTTGTTTGGAAAAGACACACTGTTTCAAATGGATAGTGTTAGGAATCAGGCAGAAATAAAGAAAACCACAAGCAGTAAGAAAATAAGAACACACAAATTTACGTGAAAACCCTTACGAAAAAAACCACAGGCAGAGGCAGAGGATATTTCACTATAATAAAAGGAGAGGAGTACAATGTGGAGAATGAGTATTTTCTGGATACCCAAAACAACCCAGTAAATGCACTTATATAATATGTGTATAAAAAAAAATCCTAGGCCCAAAAAACATAAAGGTCTACAAGCCTAGGTCCCTATGCTACCACCACAGACCCCATTGAAAATCAAAAACATGGATTTTAACTTTTATTATCTCTATTATATCCTTTGCTACAATCAACATATCATCAACATACAAGAGAAGAGAGTAATCCACAGATATTCTGTAGTCTGTGAGATAATAATGTGGGAGTAATGTTGTAGTGAGTTTTGAGAAATAAAAGTGTATTGTTTCATTTATAAAGAGTAGTAGTCTTTTGACACTGTCAAGTTGTAATCACTATTATTGTATTCCTCCATTGAGTATTTTATTCACCTCGTTATAATATTTGGTGTTGTTGTTACTCTGTTGTTATTGCTATTTTGTATGGGTATAATCTTGGGTGGGAATATTTATTTTCCAGCACTAAGAATGTGGAGGTGGAATGGAATAGATTATTTGTGCACATACTAGGATCGAACCACTATGGTTTTGCTCATATTAAAGAGGAACTTTTTTTCGAATAAATCTGGGTCTGGGGCTGTGTTCTGAAATGAACAATGGCATGTGGTATATAGAGTTTGCAATGATGGCAATAGTAGTGCTGGGTTTGGTACTTGCTTTAGTATAAGGAGTGACGACGAGAGAGGACTTTGACCAAAAATATTAATTTGAAGTTTCAAAGGGTTTTCATTATTAAGTGACAAAATAAAGATTTTTTTCGTAAAGGACTTTTTATATTTAAAACTCAGAGTCGCCACTTGGCATAATCCGGTGTGAAAAGTCACCTTTGGAAATCCTTTTCAAAATGGTTTTTACTCTATAACTGATCTATGAACAAAGATTTTGAGTAAGGAATTTTGTTGACCGAGGGAAAGGTGTTAGGCACCACTCGATCATGTGGTTCGACCACAGTTGCTTGGTGGAACGTATCAGCTAATTTTACATTATGAATATATAAACCATACAAAATAATCAAACAAACAAACAAATAAAATAAATCCAAAATTATAGTGTCCAGTCAGATTATTACAATCCCGAAATAAAAAAATGCGAAAATATAAGCCCATTTTATTCTATGCTAATTCTAAACTACACTCCCTTGCTTTCTCTAACCGACATTCCTGGTCTTGATCGTGCGTTATCTTCAAGTATATGGTACTTCAGGGCATTCCCTGGATAATCAATACAAATCCCTCGAGGCATCCCCCGACCAACTGAATAAAATAGATCCCAATGCATAAATCAAAACCATTCCACAAACATTTCATCATTCAACAATCACAAATCTTAAGTTTTGCGTACTCCCTATCACTTGCCTATCCTTACGACGGCCTATCTTATGCTACTATTATGTTCAACATAATGAATCAGAATTAATCCAAATTCAGCGACATCCCTATCCATTTCATGTCAAACAATCGATTCAAATTATTTCATTAATCACCGATTCCCATCCCCAAATTTATACATGACGGTTTAAACATAAGAACAACTATCCATCCATATCATCATCGATTTCATGCTTACGACTACTTATTCAGGTAAAACAGCACCAATTATCAACAAAATTGATCAGTTAACAAACAACGCACTACCATAACATCCACGCACCAAATATCATAAACAAGGAAGTCAAAAGAGTAAAGATTAGAAATGGACCTTCAAAGAACGAATTTCGTTGAGAATAATGTTTAAGAAGGCCCGAACTTACAATCCTGAATAGAATACCTTGACAACGAACTAAAATCCAACTCGGTATTTGAGAAATTGCAACCCGCAATAGACCACAATGAAAAGACTGACTCAAAAAAAATATAGTACTCACATTGACTGATTTCAAAATCGATTTGGATAAAAATAGGTGACGCTACTGTTGTTCGCCTGGACGTCATAAATTAATCTAGACCAAATTCAAAACCAGCAAGACAAACTTAATACGAACTCCTAAATCAATAATTTTGAACAGAATTGTGAATCCAAAACCAAAACTAGTTTGACCCAGAATAGGAATTGCGAAAACAAACCACGCACAAACCCATTTCCCATCTGGCAAAAACTGACCACCCCCTCCTAAAATCCGGTGAGCTGATCGGGTTTACCCTTATTTTTTTATTTTCTTCTTACTTTCTGACCTCCGACCTCTCTCTCACACACGATTTACTCTTGTTCCCAACTATTTTTTGTTCTCAATAGTTGGGTACATCGATGGTAGTGTGGATTTCACTTTGGTAAAGGTGCTTTACTGGTGACAGTGGTGTGTATATGTGATAGTGTGTATAGTTCTCTTGGGACCAAGAAAGATGACAAAGAAATGAAGTATGTATGTGATGGTGAGGTCCTCCATGAGAATGAGTGTTGTTGTGATGGTGGAGAAGAAAAGAAAATTCTCCACTGTGTGTTATGCGTCTATGGTGAAAAAGCCATTGATATTATTCTGTGTGGGTGTTGAGAAAGTGAGGAGTTTTTGAAGTGTTCTTCTGTGCTCATGGTCAATTGAGAGTGATGAGTATATAGGTCTATGTATATGTGCGAATTGTGCCCTCCTCTAATTCTGCTCCCTCAATTTGGTATTTATTTTAAGTATATAAAAATGGAAAAGATCCCTATGAACTTTATCCCTCAATTCCCTTGGGGCCCCCTTTCTTTTTTATTTTATGTGTAACTTGTTATGGACAAAGAAGGAAAAAACGTGAGATGGAAATAGGTGGGGTTGCGTAGGTAGGTAGGGTAAGGGTAGGGTGTGGATGAGGTGTAAAAATTAGTTAGGATAAGGGAATATTTTTGGATTGGTGATTTAATTTGTTAGGCTTTGTTGTATTTGTTTTCTTGTGGGGAAAGTATAGAATGGGTTAGGGTACAATAAAGTGAGGTAAAAATGAATAAAATTGAACTTAGGAGGGACAAAATTAGGTGTCTACAGCATGACCCCTTTGAATGTAAACATGAAGTATTTTCAAACAAAGAAGTAGACAACAAGACAAAATTTTATCCCAACCATTATTCAAAAAGAATGTAACAGAAGGAAGGAGGGAAACCAAATCTTGACTTTGGACATCATACTCATCCCTAGTTATGAGGGAATCAAGTCATAGGTATCTCAAAGGATTGGAAGGAGAGGGACTATACCGAGTTGGAGAGTCGAGTGAGGTTCCATCGAGCTTCCGGTCAGCGGCTCTGTCATTACATCAAAAATGAAAATTACGAGTTAAAACATAAATAAAATTACAAAATTCCTATCTATGTGGCTTCTTTTGGACTCTTGAATTGAGTTCCATCACCCTATTCTCCAGGCGGGCTCCTGAATTGAAATTTCTTCAACTTGTTTCCTGACTTTCAATTTCATCACCCTGTTCCCCAGGTGTGCTTCTGACTTGCTATTTTTGAATTTGTTGACTTTCAATTTCTTCACCTTGTTGTTTGACTTTCTATTTATTCACCTTGTGCTTCGGGTGGGGTCCAATGTTGCTTGAATTATCAAAGTAAGAAAGTGCGGCTCCTTAAAGATGTTGATTGAATTACCAAAATAAGGAAGTGCGTCTCATTACCAATGCTGCTTAAATTACCAAAACAAGGAAATGTGTCTCCTTACCAATGCTGCTTGAATTACCCAAATACGAAAGTACATCTCCTTATAAATGTTGCTAGAAATACCCAAATAGGAAAGTGCATCTCCTTACCAATGCACCTTAAATTACCAAAACAAGGAAGTGTGTCTCCTTACCAATGCCGCTTAAATTACCAAAACAAGGAAACGTGTCTCCTTACCA
The DNA here is from genome assembly GCF_002878395.1 of Capsicum annuum. Taxonomy (NCBI): domain Eukaryota; kingdom Viridiplantae; phylum Streptophyta; class Magnoliopsida; order Solanales; family Solanaceae; genus Capsicum; species Capsicum annuum. The sequence continues at coordinate 202,521,437 of NC_061116.1, read as the reverse complement.
ATGTTGCTTGAATTACCCAAACAAGGAAGTGCGTCTCCTTACAAATGTTGTTTGAATTGTCAAAAAAAGGAAGTGTTTCTCCTTAAAAATATTGCTTGAATTTCCCAAATAAGGAAGTGCCTCTCCTTACAAATACCGCTTCAATTACCAAACAAGGAAGTACGTCTCCTTACAAATACCACTTGAATTACCAAACAAAAAAATGTGTCTCCTTACAAATGTTTCTTGAATTGCCCAAACAAGGAAGTGCATCTCCTCGAGATATTGGATTATGAGCTTCACAGTGGTTTTTGATTACCATATCTGTCCAACAACATTGCCTCTTTTATTTATAGAAGTGAGAATATTACAGCTTCTGATGTCTAGGCTTTAAAATTCTTAATCTGAATGTAACATGTTCCTATTTCATACAAAGAAAAGTTGTGAGTTTAAAACTTGGTGGTTAGTTTGTGGCTTTAGCTTCCTTGGAAATTGTTCTTTCCCCCATCACATTTAACCTTGCTTCCAACTATTAGCATATGTCATTGACTTGTTGCATCATTGACCAAACTCAGATTATCAAGAGTGACTCTGAAACAAACATAGTATCTCTTCTTTGCCGTGCTTCTCAGATAAACCCTTTAAACTTTGGTATTTCCATGAGTTGCCAGACTTATCAGTTGACAAAAATTTCTTCATGTCTTATTTTGGCTCACAATAATGTCTCTTTCATGGGTTGGCCTTTTTTCTTGCTTTGCGTAATTGAAAAAGATGGTAGCTAGTTTTGAAATCTTTTCTCATTTCTTTTGATATGGACTTGAATCAAAGACAAGAGAAAAATGATGATGACTTTTATTTGGACAAATGACTCAAGAAAACAAAATAAAAACAAAAGAAGAAAGAAAACACAATGAATGTCCCCATTTGAAACAAAGAAATGAAAAATTATCTATAAATGACAGTCAACTCTAATGATTATGCAATGCATTTTAGATTAAGCTGTCTGATATTTCCATTCAAACTTTCTACCAATTGTTGTTGAGTTAATGGCCATGTAACTGAGTTGTTTCTTTAGGTCAATTTCCTTTAAGACCTCATTCGGCTAGTGACACCTTGAAGGGTTTTTATCAACAAGCCTTTCTCATTCTCTTTTTCTCAGTTCACCATTGTTTTATGGTATTTGTGAGGGTTTTTCACCAATGAGACTCTTATTTACATTTTTTCTAACTCACAGTCGTCTTACAGTACCCGTGAGGGTTTTCACCAATAATACTCTCTCATTTTTATTTCACTCATGATTCTTTATGCTGAGAAAGACAAGTAGTTCCCAAAATACATCATCATATCCCTTGCATGCTTAGCCTTCACATTTTTAAAGATTGATCTGAAGGTCTTTCTTTGGTTGTACCTTGGCTTTTGGATAGAGTTAGAAAGAAAGGATGACATGAGGCCTAAACGACACTTGAAGTGGGGTAGGACTTATAACTTTTGGAATCGACTTAAACAATGAGGATTAACCCATGCCCCAGTTTCTTTGGCTAGGTGACTCTAAACTATTTATTTGGTTGGACCGAGCCCAGAGTAGGGCATCCTACATATCTCACCCTCGAAAGAGGAGAATCAGGTCATGCGTAGTTCTGGCAGCTTATTTTGCTTGATTTTGATTTCTTTTTTTCTTTTGACTTTTTTTTTCTTTGTGATTTTCCTGACTTTATTTTTCTTGACACTCTTTTTTCTTTTTGGACAAATTTTTTCTCTCTTCTTCTTTTTTTTTGAAACTTTCTGACTCTATTCTTTTGCTCAACAATTTTCTTTTGAGTTTTCCTGACTCTATCCTGATTCCAAAAGAGAGGGTATGAAAGAAAATAGGAATAAAGCTCAAATGGGGTAAACAAAGGATGACACAATGTTTGGATAGTAGAATAAAATGTCTTCATCATATCAATCCTTAAATAATACAAGTACATATCATGCAATATGGAAGTGAAAGATGAAAGATCATTTGTGACATCTTTTGCAACATTAACTTTGACTGAGTTTGTGCATCACTACTTCTTCTGCAAGCACCACCTTTGTTGTACATTCCTCACATCGAATGACTCATGCTTTCGTGGAGCTGATTTTTCTGTCCCTCGGGATCACATATCTGCTATTTGACCTAATTGAGCAATAATTTTCAATTGATGACCAAATTATTCTTGTGATTCTCCAAATAATTTCCTTAATTTTCAAAAAAGGCTTTAACTTGTCACCAAATTTCTCAGCACACCTATTTTCTCAGATGCTCTCTTTTTCTAACTTTAACTCTATGATTCAATGTTTCATGGTTAAGCTGGCAGGCATGTCATAACACTAGAATCAACATAAAATATGATGTACAAATAAAACAAACATATATTTAAAACACAAAGGGAAAGGGAAACTTCATTTAGTTGAAATAAAATATAGAAGGTTTGAACATAAAAGACACAAGGACAAAACAAGATAGATCCCGAACTACAACCTTAAAATAATTCAAAAAACAAAAAAGAAAACAAAAATAAACTACCAAACCTCTTCCTAGTAGGAAGAGCGGTAACTTCTCAATTGCTCAGCCTGACATCTTAGCCACTGGTTTGCATATCAAAGAATGACAATCTTCAATACTGTGACCCTGAATATCAGAATGCTATGCACGTCGTACATTAGCATCAAAACTTCTTGAATGTAGGTCAGGAGTATACACAAGGAGAGGAGTGATCATGCCCTGTTATACCAATCTCTAGAATAATTTTGCATACGATTCTCTGATTGGTATGAAACTATCCCTCAACTTTTGTCTCATTTCATTGTTTGACTCAAATTGAGAACTAGGCCTAGAAGGGCTTCGGTATGTATATGGAGTTAGACGATTACTCAACAGAGTTAGCGTGCGCCTGTGTCGTTAAGATGGAGGTTGAACATATGGTTGCATATTATACACTTGATATAGAGGTGGGGGAATGGAATATAATGGATTTTGGGAAAGATTTTGTGGAGCTTGGGCATAAACTTGGGTTTGAGCCTATGGATAAAGATGGTGTGGTCCTCTTGCCCGTGCCTGTTTTCCAACTACAATGGTAGATGAATATTCCTCCTACTTCTTTCTTCTGATACTTTCCAAATCTTTTTGAATTACTTGAGCAGTCGCTTTCAATGTTGCAAAACTCACAATGCGGCCGGTCTTAATTCCATCCTCTATCATCTTCCCCATTTTGAGGACCTCAATAAATGACTTGCCTAATGTACGTAACAAGTGTTGATAATATGTTTCATCCTATGCTTGAATAAATACCTCTACTATCTTACTTTCTTTCATTGACAGTTTCACCCTAGCAGTTTGTTCATGCCATCTAATCGCATACTCTCTGAAAGTCTTAGTATTCTTTTTCTTCATGTTAGTTAGGGATTTCTCATCAGGAATCAACTCCACATTGTATTGGAATTGTTACACAAATTCATCAGCTAGGTCATCCCAAATAATCCACTTGTCGATGTCTTGGTCAACAAACCATTCTAAAGCTAGGCCTGAAAGACTCTTACCGAAATATGCCATGAGTAATTCTTACTTTCCCCCAGCACCCCTTAGTTGGTTGCAATAATGTCTCAAATGTGCTACAGGATCTCCATGTCTATCAAAATTCTCAAACTTCGGCATTTTAAAACCAAATGGAAGATGAACCCCTAGAAACATCCACAGATCTTTATATGAGACATTTTTGTACCCCCCCCCCCCCCAAGTCCCTGGAGATCTTTCATAAACAATTCCAAACTTCTTAGTTTTTTGGTCATTTCCTCTTGTTCTTCTGTTATAATAGGCATCTCAGTGTTAAGAGAAAATTCAGAGGGGTGAGTATAACCATAAGGATTAGTCGACTAAAATGTGGGCTCAATAAAATCAGCAAAAATATTCAAAACAGTCTCTCCCGTAGAGTAGGGAGGCATAACTTATGGATAAACCTCAAAAGTAGGAGCTTCGGGTAGGGGTGGTACTACAAAAACATGACAGTGGATAGAGCCGAGCATGTGGTAGCTTTGTGTTGAGAAGCGAGGAAATAAATATTGGAAGTGTTGGGATAGTGCTGCCCCAGAGAAGGTCCTGATGCATGTCGTGATGTGTCAAAAAAAAAAGGAAACTTTGCATGTGACACTGGAGGCAAGCTACAAAGATATTCCAGATTATAAGCAGTAAATGGAGGAGGTGGCAACCTATTAGCCCAAGCTTGATGCATTTCTATCATTTGTTGCCTTAATTTTTTATTCTCTTCATTATCTCCTAAATTCTCATTGCCTAAACTCCCTATCTGATCAGTGACAAAAAAACTCAATATCTTAGTTGGTCATAACTTTCTCTGTGACTTGGTGCAATATGGAGGACCAGCCAAAATGCCACAAACCAACCACCTTAAACTAACTGAAAAAGAGATAGAAAATGCGTTAGAATTCAATATTTTTTTTCAAATCCTTTTTTTTCAATTTGAAAAGGTCACCAAACCCAAGAGGGGCGCCTACATATCTCACCCCCCCAAGAGGAGAATTAGTTGTGTGTGGTTCGTGAATTCTTGCCAAAATGGCAAATTAATTCTTTTTCCTTTCTTTTTTATTCAGAAACTTCAAAAATAACAAATTGTCAAAAGAATTGATGAAAATCTTTTTGCATTTTTCAGGTTTAAACTCCTTATACAAAACGAAACCTATGATTACCAAAGAAAAATCTTTTTGGGTTTTCAATTTTTGAATTTCATGCGAAAATGAGACTTGAAGTTATTAACCAAAAAAAATTTTGTAATTTTCTTTTAAAGATTTATAGGAAACACCTACTTTAAAGGAAAAGTCAAGAAAATCTTATTTTTTGGATTTTTCAAATAATATCTCCGAACCCACAATAGGCTGCCTACGTATCTCACTCTCGACAGAGGAGAACCATGGGTGCTTAGTTCGTCCGGATTGGACAATTAAGGATTAAATCACAAACTAAACCCTGAATTGAGAAACACAACTAAAGACATACAAATAAAATCATTTTGGATTTTTAATTAGAAGCCAACACCAACAACTATGAAAGAAAATAAATCTTTTTGATATTTTTGTTATATAAAAAATGTACAAAGCTCCTATTGAAAGAAAAAAATATTTTTGGAGTTTTCGAATTGTGAATACTTACTAAAGAAATAAAAGGAAAATCTATTTAACGTTTTTGATTTTTTGGGAAATGAGTGCAAAAAGTAAAAAAAAAAATTGAATTGTGAAAAACAAAAGTCATAAAGAACCCTAAAAACTACCAAATCTTTTTTTTTTTCACTCTTTTTTTTTCATTATTTTTTTCAACAATTTCTCGCCTATACACTTTGCTTCTAACTCATGCTTTTTCCCAAATCAGTCTGTCAAATTACCATGTTACCCTCAAAGATGCAACATTTACCACATAGGGTGCTTTTAGAGGTGAATCTCGTATAAAGGGCCATGTGTGTCCCGCTAGGTCTCAATATGATGCAAATAAACATGACCTAAAGGCTGACCTATGCTGGGCTCTAGTAACAAGGCTGTTCAGGGGAGCGTATGGTCGATAGTGGATTGTTTTAGCTGTCCACCTACTCCATACAAACCAACGGATCCCCCTCCTAAAATAAGGGTGACTCAACTATAGGTTGTTTACACACGTGTACAACGAACTTGTTGCAGAAAGAAAGACTCGGGTTATGAACATAATGCCAGATATAAAGCGGTAACACATAAAGTAAAAACTGTAAACAAAGAGCACGTAGGCACTCAACAATGATATACAATGACACAAAACAACACAAACAAAATGTCTATACATCTATAATGTCAAGCTAAGCCGATACAAACTCCAAAAGAAGCTCGAATTCTGAAAAATCTCCAGCAGAGTCGCCATAACAGTCACACCCCTTTTTTTACCAAAAATATTAATTTAAAGTTTCGAAGGGTTTTCATTATTAAGTGACAAAATGGAGATTTATTTCTAAAAGGACTTTTTATATTTAAAACTCAGAGTCGCCACTTGGCATAATCCGGTGTGCCAAGTAACCTTTGGAAATCCTTTTCAAAATGGTTATCTACGAATAAAGATTCTGGTTAAGGAATTCTATTGACCAAGGAAAAGGTGTTAGGCACCCCTAGATCCCATGGTTCGACTATGGTCGCTTGATGGAGCGTATCAGTTAATTTGACATTATGAATATATAAACCAAACAAAATCACACAAAACAATCAATCAAACAAATAAACAAAACAAATCCAAAATTATAGTGTCTAGTCCGATTATTACAATCCCGAAATAGAAAAATGCAAAAATGTAAGCCTATTCTATTCTATGCTAATTCTAAACTACACTCCCTTGATTTTTACCCGATGTTCTAGGCCTTGATCGTGCGTTGTTTTCAAGTACATGGTACTTCGGGGCATTCCCCGAATAAATCAATACAAATTCCTCAGGGAATCCCCCGACCAAATGAACACAATAGATCCCAATGCATAAATCAAAACCATTCCACAAAAATTTCATCATTCAACAATCACAAATCCTAAATTTTGTGTACCCCCTATCGCTTGCCTATCCTTACGACGTCCTATCTTATGCTACTATTATGTTCAGCATAATGAATCAAAATTAATCCAAATTCAACGACATCCCTATCCATTTCATGTTAAATAACCGATTCAAATTACTTCATAAATCTCCGATTCCCATCCCCAAATTTATACATGACAGTTTAAACATAAGAACAATTATCCATCCATATTACCATCGATTTCATGCTTACAACTACTTATTTAGGTAAAACAGCACCAATGATCAACAAAAGTGTTCAGTCAACAAACAATGCTCTACCACAACATCGATGCACCAAATATCATAAACAAGGAAGTCAAAAGAGTAAAGATTAGAAATGGACCTTCAAAGAACGGATTTCGTTGAGAACAATGCTTAAGAAAGGCCAGACTTAGAATCTTAAATAGAATACCTCGACAATGAACTAAACTCTCGGTATTTGAGAAATTGCAACCCGCAACAGACCACAATGAACAGACTGACCCAAACCAAATGCAGTACCCACATTGACTGATTTCGGAATCGATTTGGATAAAAATAGGTGACGCTGCTATTGCTTGCTTGGACATTGTAAATCGATCCGGACCAAATTCAAAACCAGCAAGACAAACTCAATACGAAATCCTAAATTGATATTTTTGAACAAAATTGCGAATCCAAACCCAAAACTAGTTTGACCCAGAATAGGAATCGCGAAAACAAACCATGAACTAACCTATTTTTGATTCGGACAAAATAGACCACCCCCTCCCAAAATTTGATGAGCTGATCAGGTTCCCCCTCACTTTTTTCTTGTTTTCTTCTTAGTTTTTGATCTCCGATCTCCCTCTTTCACACACGATTCACTTTTGTTCCCAACTATTTTTTGTTCTCAATAGCTGGGTGCGTGGATGGCAGTGTGGACTTCACTTTGATAAGGGTCCTTTTTCGGTGACAGTGGTGCTCATATGTGATAGTGTGTGTAGTTCTCTTGGGACCAAGAAAAAGGAAAAAGAAATGGAGTATGTATGTGATGGGTGAGGTGCTCCGTGAGAATGAGTGTTGCTGTGATGGTGGAGAAGAAAAGAAAATTCTCCACTGTCTGTTATGTGTCTATGGTGAAGAAGCCATTGAGATTATTCTGTGTGGATGTTGAGAAAGTGAGGAATTTTTGAAGTGTTCTTCTGTGCCCATGGTCAATTGAGAGTGGTGATTATATGGGTCTATGTGTATGTGCAAATTATGCCCCCCTCTAATTCTCCTCCCTTAATTTGGTATTTTTTTGAAGTAAATAAAAATGGAAAAGATCTCTATGAGTTGTATCCCCCAATTCTCGTGCCCCCCCCCCCCTTCCTTTTTTTGTTGTATGTGTAATTTATTATGGACAAAGAATGAAAAAAACTAAGATGGAAATGCATGGGGTCACGTGGGTAGGTAGGGTAGGGGTAGGGTGTGGATGAGGTGCAAAAATTCATTAGGATAAGGGAATATTTTGGGATTGGTGATTTAATTTGTTAGCATTTGTTGTATTTGTTTTCTTGTGGAGAAAGTATAGAATGGGTGAGGGTACAGTAAAGTGAGGTAAAAATGAATAAAATTGGACTTGGGAGGGACAAAATTAGGTGTCTACAGCAAACACAGAGGTAAACGAAGATACCATAGCATGATTTTATACATAAATGATCAAATAATAACCTGACAAGCACCACAAAAGAGTTCCTATGAACATGTTTTCTGACACGTTAAAGCATCTAATTAGTAAATAGATAATTAAATTGCATCATTTTAGGTACTTATAGGTGAGGAGAAATAATAAATAATAGAAATAATAAAGACGAACACTTGTGAGAATACGATGCGGTGACCCCACTAAGCCTCCCAGAAAACCAAAGAAGAATATCTAATTACTTTTGCATTAAAATAATCAATGATTTTTGTTAGGAGAGTAATGATTATGTCACTTGCCCGTTAATCGAAAAGAAGAGTTGTTTATATAGTGGGAGAGTAGAGAAGTAAAAGGTGAGGAATAGGTAATAAAATCAATCAGTGTCGATATGAAAGGAAAATAAAATATTCTATAAAATCAGTCAGTAAGTTAATCAATTGAGTGGCGAGAGATATGCTAATTCGTTGGTTAAGAAAACTTTTCCTATAAATAAGTTATCCAATCAATCAAAGGGAAAAGTAAAAAAGGTAAAAGAATATTCAAGAACAATTCAAATCTGTGGATTGAATCCCCAAGAGGAACAAAATATGTTAAGTTACCATAAATGTATACACACAATCTGTCAAGTATATGTAAAGAAAAATAAGAAAGCTCACATGGAAAATTTCTACCATAAATATGTAACCATAATGCCATTATTTTGTTTAATAGAAAAATACAATAAACCAATCTATAAACATATTCTCATTCACATACAAGTTATAAATATTCAAGTAATATTTACTAAAAATGACTCGAAAGAAAGGAAAAGTTGTCTCAATTTCAACAAGGAAAATGAATCAATTAACATCACACCAAATAAGAGAATCTTCAAATATTAAAACATCTATTTACAACATGAAATCTCATCAACCAAATATGAGAGAAAATAATAAAGTGTCAGTGTAAGGCAAAGTAAAAATCAGTCATGTAATTATCCCTTCAACAATAACCCAATTCACATCAACACGTCAACCGTCCATCTCACTATGTAGGAATTATGATGAAGTGTCAAGACATGAGTATATGCTAAATTATTTCTAACACCACAATTGATAGAAATTGGGGTTCATCACACATGACAATCTAAACAAGTAGTCAATAACGAATTATAAAAAATCACACCAAAACATCAATCGGACTCCGTCAGTTTTAAACCTTAAACTTTGTCAAAGAAAATAAAAAAAAAAGGATAGGATTAATCAGACATGCAAACAAGCAGAGAAGGCTGGTGGTGGGTGGATGGCGGAGATGACTTGGGGCGGCGACGGTTGGTTCGCGAAGGAGGTTAGAGCACAAAGGGGTCTCGTGGTGATGTTAGAGAGGCACTGGCGTGCTGGTTCATCACCGGAAGGGGAAAACAGAGGGAGAGATGGTGATAGAGGCAGAGGGGGATGATGGCATGGCACTGGCAGTGGCGAGGACGGACGGCGGGATGAGTGGGAGGGAGCTTTCATCGCTAGTCCTTGTTGTTTTTCCAGAGACGAAACTTTCTTTGGTGGTTGAGGTGGCAGTGGCTCATGGCGGTGTTAATGGTGAATGAAGGGATGGTGCCAGAGTGGGTTGGTCGCTGGCTATTGTTCAACGGCGTAGGGGATGATTTTTCTAGAGGGAGAAGAGAGAGAAGTTTATGGGGAGAGGGAGAGAGAGGTGGATGAGAGAGGGAGGTAGAGGCTGATAGGAATGAAAAATTAGAGTTAGATTTGGTTTTGGTTGTATAAAAAGAAGATAAATGGGATTTAATCTCAGTCGTTAGATCAATCTTGAGTAACGACTGACATTTAAGCTTATATGGAATTAAAAATGTGACTAGGATCATAATAGATTAGGCTAAAATGGTCATAAATATGGCTAAAATTGAAATGAATAAAATGTAAATTGCCTAGATTTGTAATAGATAAGGTAAAAATTATGCTATAAGATAAATAAATTAGACAAATTGATTTAAAAAATAGGCCGTTATTTAAATTAAAGTAGACATAATAACATATAATAACAATAATTAAATAATAAATTATAATAATAAATAATAACATGTATAATAACGATGTTAATAATAATAAATAAAAATACTAATATAAATAAAAAGTATTAAATAATGAGAAACTAGACAATGTGTTTTGAGAAAAAAAATGTGAGTGTGCACAATTACGTGAAAAAATAATTTTAAAAAATTACATCAAATATCATATTTAAAAATTATAAAATGATGCTAAAAGATAATAAAATAATTTATGCATTTTTTTGAATTATGAATGCGATACGTCAGTACATATTTAATATAAAAAATGATGTATAAAAATATTGATAATTAAAATTAAATAATTTGATAAAAATAACAGCCTAAAACTGATATCGGGAGGTCAAAATTGGGTGGCAACACCTATCGTATGTCTGGGGGTGTGTCTTGGAATGATCATCTAACTTTATTTAAGGAAATCGTCTCTGATTTAGAAACTCTGGAGGTTAAGTACAACAAGGAAGTTCTAGGGTTAATTTTGCTATGTTCGCTGCCTACATCATATTCGACCTTTAGGGATACAAATTTATATAGTCGTGATACCCTAACCCTAGCTGAAGTCTATGATGTGTTGTTCTCTAAGGTAAAGATAAATGATCTTGCGAATGGGTCGATGACTCAAGGAGACGGTCTCATTGTTCAAGAAAGGACTCATGAGAGTAACTCTGGAGGTGATGACAAGAATAGGTCAAAATCTAGAAATAGAAACAAAACCTATAAATACTGCCAGAAGAAGGGTTATATCAAATCTGAGTGTTATAAGTTACAGAATAGAAATAAACGGAAAGCTGAAAACTAGAAAGAAAAACAACCAGAAAAGTCCGGTGAAGCCAATTTTATTGAAGATGGCAGTAGTGATGGAGAAAACATGGTAGTTTCTAATGGTAACTCCAAACCCTGTGAGAATTGGATTCTTGATTCAGCTTGCACATTTTATATGTATCGCAATCTTGATTGGTTTACAATATATGAAATGGTCTCTAAACGTTGCTATGTTGATGAAAAATAACACACCTTATAATATAGCTGGTATTGCAATAATTAGGATTAAGATGTTTGATGGGGTTGTGAGGACACTTGTTATTGTGTGGTATGTCCCAGATCTGAAGAGAAATCTTATTTACTTGAGTACCCTTGATTCGAAAAGATATAAGTACACTAGTTAAGGTGAAGTCCTGAAGGTTAGTAAAGGTGATCTTGTTGTGTTGAAGGGATAGAGAAAAACTGCTAATTTGTACGTCTTGCAACGCTTTACGGTTACAGGTGATGCTGTTGTTTCTACTTTATCTCTATCAGATAGTGATGTTTCTAAGCTTTGGCATATGCATCTGGATATATGAGTGAAAAAAGTATAGCTGAACTAAGTAAGAGAGGCCTTCTTGATGGCTAGAGTATTACCAAATTGGAGTTCTGTGAGCACTGCATTTTTGGGAAGCAGAAAAGAGTCAGATTCACTAAAGGCATCCACTCTACTAAAAGCACACTTGATTACATTTATTCTAATCTCTGGGGGTCCTTCTAGAGTACTTTCTAGAGGATGTTCTAATTACATGTTGACTATTATTGATGACTACTCCAGAAAATTTTGGGCGTACTTCCTGAAGAAAAAGAATGATGTATTTCCTATTTTCAAGGAGTGAAAGACTATGATTGAAAAACAAATAGGGAAGCAGGGAAATGCCTTCGTACTGATAATGGTTTAGACCTCTATTCTAATGAATTTAATGTTCTGTGCAAGTCAGAAGGAATTGTGAGGCACTTAACAATTTGTCATACTCCGCAGCAGAATGGTGTGGCCAATGAATGAATAGGACTATAATAGAAAAGGTACGTTGTACTCTCTCTAATGCTGGTTTACCCAAGTCTTTTTGGGCTGAAGCTGCTTCCACAACTTATCTTCTTATTAACCGCTCTCCTCCAGTTGTGATTAACAAAAAGACTCAACAAGAGGTATGGTTCAGTACTCCTGCCAGTTACTCTGATTTGAAGATTGTCCTTATGCTCATGTTGATAGTGGAAAGTTGGAACCTAGGTCTGTCAAGTGCTTATTTATGGGATATAAGTTTATTGTTAAATGTTATAAGCTTTGGTGTCCGAAAAATAAAAAAATTATAATTAGCAGGGATGTTGTGTTCGATGAAACTGTCATGATTTAGGCTACGCCTCCAGATAAGCCTAGTGACATGAATCGGCAAAAGTCAAGCAACCACGTTGAGTTACAGATTGGAGCCATATTAGTGCCTACTTCTTAGTCTAGCGTGGAGATACAAAGTGATACTATTTATTCTTCATTACCAGTGGCACCATATTATTATATTGCTAAAGACAGACCTAGGAGAGACATTAGACCTCCTCAGAAGTATGGTGAAGCTGAATTGGTTACTTATGCATTGAATGTAGCAGAAGGTATTGATTTCGGTGAAGAACCTTCTTCTTACTCAAACATATTTAGTTGTGATGATTCTAGGCGATGGATGATTGCTATGCATGAGGAAATGGAATCACTTCATAAGAAAGACAGATGAGATTTGTTGAGATTCCCTAAAGATAAGAAAGATGTCTGTTGCAAGTGGATATTTAAAAAACAGGAACATCGGGAGTTAAAGATGCTAGATACAAAGCAAGACTAGTTGCTAAAGGTTATAGTCAGGTTCTAGGTGTTGACTTCACAGATGTGTTTTCTCCATTTGTAAAGCATAGTTCGATTTGAGCCTTGCTTGATATCGTGGCTATGCACAATCTTGATCTTGAGCAGTTGGACGTCAAAACTGCATTCATACATGGATGTCAAGACATCTATATGCAATAACCAGAGGGTTTTGTAGTCTCTGAAAAGTAAGACGATGTATGCTTGCTGAAAAAGTCCGTAGTATGTCTTAAAACAGTCGACCAGATAGTGGTATAAGAGGTTTGAATCTTTTATAACTTCACATATGTTTAGGAGGAGTAGTTATGATAGTGTGTCTATTTCAAGGAGGTAAGTGATGGTTCGTTCATGTATCTTTTCTTGTATATTGATGATATATTGCTTGCAGCAAAGGGTATGAGAAAGATAAGAAAAGTCAATGCCCAGCTCAGTAAGGAGTTTGAGATGAAGGATTTAGGAGCAACAAAGAAGATCCTTGGAATGGAAATTCTGATGGATAGGGAAAAGTGTAAGTTATACTTGAGTCAAAAAAGGTACATTAAGAAAGTACTTTACAGATTCAATATGCAAAATGCCAAACCTGTTAGTACTCTATTGGTAGCTCATTTCAAATTCTCAAGCACATTATCTCTAAAGACAGATGATAAGCGTGTCTATATGTCTTAAGTTCCATACTCTAGTATCGTTAGGTCTCTTATGTATGCGATGGTGTGCTCACGACCATCTTTATCGTATGGAGTTAGTGTGGTTAGCAGATATATACAAATCCTGGTAAAGAACATTGGAAAATAGTTCAGTGGATTTTCAGATATTTGCATGGATCTGCTAATGTTTGTTTACAGTTTGAGCGAAATAGAGATGGAGTGATCAGGTATGTTGATTCTAATTTTGTAGGAGACCTTGATAAAAGGAGGTCCCTTACAGGCTATAATTTCACCATTGGTTGTTTTGCTATTAGTTGGAAAGCTACTTTACAGAATACAATTGCTTTGTCAACTACTGAGGCAGGATACATGGCTATTACAGATGCTTACAAGGAAGCTATTTGGTTAAAGGGTCTTTTTGGTAAACTTAGCAAAGACTTACAAATTACTATTTGGGGCGGCTCAAGCTCATTGGTGGCCTAATGCGAAAATCAAATAGAGGCCTTAAACTTTTTTAAAAAAATATTTTTTTTACAAACTCTATTTTCAAAATTATATAATCAATTTTTTCTAATTATTCTTTTTTAAGTAACAATATAATTAATGCATTTAATCTTTCTTGAGACATAATACTCTAGATATATGAACTTCTAATAATTCTTTTTTTATATATAAAAAAATAATTTTTCTATAAATAATATTTATTTATTTTTTAAAAAATATATAATATATTATCGTGAAAAATAAGGTCCGTCAAATTTGGGGGCCTAAGGCGACTGCCTATTTTTTTCTAAGGTAGAGTCGTCCCTGATTACTACTATCTTTTGTGACATTCAGAGTGCTATCTTCCTTACAAAAAATTAGATGTTTCATGAGAGGATAAAGCACATCAATGTTCGGTATCAGTTTGTGCGTGAAATTATTGCTCGTGGTGATATTGTGTTAAGCAAGATTAGTACTCATGATAACCCGATTGATATGAAAACCAAGACACTACCAAGTTCCAAGTTTGAGCATTGCTTGGCCTTGGTTGGTGTCAGCAGTTAAGATGTGCCCTTAGGTGTTTTTGTAGAAGAGGTGGAGAGTTTTCTTAAAACGGATTTGAGTTCTGAATTAGAATTCGTGTCAAGACGGAGATTGTTACAGTTTGTGACTCAAATTCCGTTGATCCGGCCCTGAAAAGTTCGCGGTGCGACCCATGTTTGTATGGTTTTGGGCCTAGGATTTATTTGTATGCACATATTATATAAGTGCAATTTAGTGGGTCATTTTGGATGTTTTTAATACGTCATTCTCCTGATTGTATCCTCCATCCTTCATAGTGAATTTCCTCTGCCTTTGCCCGTGGTTTTTCCCGCAAGGGTTTCCACATAAATCTGTGTGTCTTCTTATTTTATTTTGTTTTGTGTTATTGCTTATTCTGTCCGATTATAATAGTTAAGCTTCCGAAGGTACTGCCTACTGTGCCATCATCCTGGCATCTTTTTGGTTGCTCTAATTTTCTTGATTTTGGGTTAAAGTACGGTGAATATGCAATTGTTATATAGATTGTACCAGTTAAAATTCTGCCCTTTTCTGACTCATCGAGTAGGATTCGAGGTCTTTTTGCTAATTTTTTCAACTGGACTGGTTCAACTACTGCTTAACTTAGAAGTGTCTCCACACCTCAAAATGTGGTAGGTAGAACTAAAGGAACAAAAACAGGCTTTTCCGGTGGATGAAGCATCCTACATTTAGTAGGGTCTGGGGAAGGGCTATACCTCAAGAGAGTGATGGTTAAATCCGTGATCTATAGGCTATAGGAGTACAATTTTACCGTTGCTTCAAGAATTTTAGCAATTTGGGGTAAATTAAGCATATCAACCGCGACACCAAAATACTATTGTAATAACTAATAGCAGGGACAGCTTCTTTTCAGTACCATCCCCATTTCTCCCTTCCTCTAGCCAGTCTCTCCGTTAATGATTTCGAAGTTTAGAAATTGCATATTAATGCATTTAAATCATAAGAACATTGAGGTTTTCTTGCTGAAAGTATCATTCTTTACTATTGTAGTTGTTCACCTTCCGGTTATTAGCAATTCAAATAGTTCAATTACTTTAAAAGTAACAAAAACTAGTTATGTGATTTACTGTTATAGTGGGTTACTTTCGGTAATTTTGATGTGACAAGATAATTTTGTCACCTCAATATTACATATATGAAATTAACACGAATTAGATGTATGTTACTAATGAAGTTTATATGTGCTTCAGGAACTGGAATTGGGGTGGAGATGGAGTTATTGTTGGATCAATAATTGGATTCTTCCTCTTAATGAATAAGAGGAATGTGGGGAAACGAATGACTTATAAGTTACACGAGTTATAAAACATTTAGAGGAAGAACTATTAGTGAATAATTAGTGAGATGTAACAAAAGAAAAATGCCACATTCATTCTTCTACAATTAAACATGGAAGAGGAGTCATCAGAAGACCATTTTTGCCACAATGAAACGTGGGAGATAAAGATCAAAACATACTCCAGTATGCACCACTTCAATGCACATCAACATACAACATTTCAATAGCAAATTTAATATTAAAATGCTTTAAAAACCCAACAATTCATAAAAGAAAAAAAAAGACAATCATTAAACTAGATCAAAACTTGAAAATAGTCACTTCGAACCTGTTCGATACTTCCTTCTTCTTCGAACCTGTTCAAAATCACTTGAAAATTCATCACTTTTTGAATTTGTTGGGTCTTATTAAAGTTGTTGACACTGTCGCATGATTTTGCTTTGTCGGTGGTGTCTTGGAACAAACTCCTCTGTCACCTTACCATCCCAACTTTGATTTTTACCATGATATTTTTTTATTTTTCTATTTTTTGGCCCAGGAGAGATATCGACATCCCAAGCTGCACTTGCAAAGCATATTTCCAGCATGTCTTCATCACTTTCCTCAAATATGTCATCGTCTTGGAGATTTTCAAAACTCTTTGAAGATAATGTATCACTTTCCACCAATTGTTTGGAAGTATTAATTGGAGAAAGGAAATTTATTGCACCACCTGAAGTTTGCTTGCAGCTTGATGAATAATTAAAAATTGCAAATTTATTTGGGACAAAAATTGAAGCTTTAGCATTAAGTTTGCTGCCAATATTATCCGCCTGATGTTCGTCTTCTTTATTTACCAAATCTGCCTAACAATGAGAGCTAGTATCACTTTGTTGCTCCTAACAGAATCATCAGGTTATTGATTTTTCTTTAATACTTAAGCCACCTCTGGATTTAATATAAGCATTGTAGCTTTTTTGGATTAATTTCATGACCAGCTTTATCCGAGAGAAGATCAAAAATATTTGGTCGAGAAATGTCCTTTGGGAAAGAAGCTCGAGGATAAGGAACATTCCTTGCTAGCTGCACATTAACGCGGGCAGGAGAGCCAATTCGAATGCCTAAATATTTTTTATGTGCTACCACGGTCCAGTCCTTGCCAATACTGCTATCCACTCACTTAATTTTGTTTGCTGATTCATCACCAATAACATGTTTTTCACTGATGGAATGTTCAAAATGAGTAGAATTAGAAGGGGACCGCAAATTATCAGCTTCTAAATTTTTATCCATTGATTTCTTAGCGAAATTCAAGCACGAATGCTGTCTAGAATTTTCACTGCTCGCCACAACATTGTGAATATGGTGCATATCTAACTGTGACTTCTCACGGGTCACCAAATTTATGGGTTTTAAAGATGTATAAGGCTCTTATTCATCAGTGTATTGTTCAACAATTAAGTTCCTCACTCGAAGTCCATATTTCGTTTGAGATGAAGGGACTAAGACCTTAGAATTCTCTCCAGATTGGACCATCAACTCACGTGCATCCACATCACCTATTGCATTATTTTTTGCAATAATTTGTTGCTGCTGTGAATCAACATTTGACGCAACAAGCTTAGCAAAATTGTTATGGACCTCAACATCTGCACGGGAACTTGCTAACAAGTTTGGTTGTTGGTTCTTTTCATGAGGTCTGCGATCTCCATTTTCCTATCCTCTCTTCTAATTCAAAAATCCTTTCATATTTCCTTGAAATTTTTCCCCAATAGCTTCTTCACAACCTTCATCACCTGCATTCTAGATAGTATCTAGTTTCTTTTTTAGTATCAAACAACACGTAGCTTCATTATATCCTTGGTGTTTGCGCAAAAATTACACTCAAGGGTAGATTATCATAAATAATTTTCTAAAAACTCTCTACAAGCTTACCAGTTTAATTGTCCTAATATCAAAATCATATTTGCTTTAAAAGTTTTTTCAGTAGGTCTGGAATCACCTTAATCCTAGCGGTGCTTGGTCTGGACTTAACTTGTGTTGCTTTATCTATCGCTATTGATATTCTGACTGTTGCTTCTATAGACAATAATAACATCTTAGCAAATAGATCTAGAGCCAAGTTTGGAGAAGAAATCCACACTGCTGCCTTAGTCATTTCTTCTTTGTAGTTAAAACCGATAAACCACAAGAATATCCTATATTAGTGCTCCTTTCCGTTGTAAGAAAAATATTTCACTGATCTTGCAAAAGCAGTCACATAATCATCATATTGATCAGATGCACCTTACCAATAGTTGTCGTGGTGCCATTGAACCAATTAGACAATGACCCTTGATTCTGAGATGTTTCTATAGCAGTGTCCTTAGGTCCTTCAAACTAGTGCACCTAAGGAAAGTTTAATCACAATTGCTTGATGTAACCCTTCCTCGATAGAAAATGCTTCTCTTTTCTCCATTGTAAACTTGAGTGTAGGTTCACCATGAATATATTTAATTGGTTTTAGTTGAGTTCTCGTAACATCTTGCACAATCACAATAGAATTTTGTTGATGCAGAGCTCATAAATGTGCCTATTGAAGTTGATGATCCTTTAGAGGACTACTTTTCTGCAGTAGATATAGAATTTTCTAGCACTGATGTAGATGTGCAGCCTTCTATGGTCCATTCTACCTCACAAAACATGGCAGCATCTGATAATCAAGTTGAAGTCCCTTGCACCTCTATTCCATTGTCCTCTTCTCCTGTAATATGTTCTCTAAGAAGAACATCTAGGATATCCAGGGAACCTGTTTGGCTAAAGGACTATGCTACTTCTAAGGATGGAAATAACTGCAGATATTCCCTAGAAAACTATCTCTTCTATGATAAAACTACAAGGTCATATCATAGCTACTTAAGCAAATTCTCCACCTTGGTTGAACCACATACTTCTAGGCAAGCTGCAGTAGATTCAAGATGGGTTGAGGACGTAAAGCTATAGATTCAAGCACTTGAAGAAAACAAGACCTGGAGGTGGTGCCTTTACCGCTTGGAAAGAATACTGTGGGATCCACGTGGGTGTATAAGATCAAGTATCAACCTAATAAAGAGGTAGAGAGATTCAAAGATAGATTGGTAGCAAAAGGTTATAGTAAACAAGAAGGTTTGGATTATCATGATACCTTTATCATGTGTCTAAGATGGTGACAGTTAGAAGTGTAATTATTTTCGTAGCTTCAAAAGGTTGGTTTCTATATCAAATGGATGTGTACAATGCTTTCTTACAAGGTGATCTAGATGAAGAGGTTTACATGGAGA
The DNA here is from genome assembly GCF_002878395.1 of Capsicum annuum. NCBI lineage: Eukaryota > Viridiplantae > Streptophyta > Magnoliopsida > Solanales > Solanaceae > Capsicum > Capsicum annuum. The sequence continues at coordinate 202,502,249 of NC_061116.1, read as the reverse complement.
TGCTAGAAGTTTTCAAACAATAAAGAAACACAAGAGTATGCAGATTGTTGAAATCCTTATATTCTTAAATAGGCTTCCAGAAAATGGAACCTGAAACTTACTAATGCCTTGGTAAATGCTGGTTTTGTTAAGAGTGTACATGACTATTCCTTATTTACATTGAAGAAACAGAAAGACATAGTGATAATTTTAGTCTATGTTGATGAATTGCTCATCACTGATAGTAGTTCCTCATTGATATCTGACGCTAAGGAGTTTTTACACAAGCAATTTAAGTTGAAGGACTTAAGTGAGTTTAAGTATTTTTTTGGTATTGAAGTGCTACGATCAACCACAGGTGTTTTGTTGATACAGAGGAAATATATTCTGGAGCTTATCTTAGAAACAGGTCTTAGTGGTGCTAATCTTGCTTTCACTCTATGGGTCATAATCTCAAATTGACTATAATGGAACATGATCATGCAAATGGTTGTCCTGAAGATGCTATTTGGACCGATATTACCTCTTATCAGAGGTTTGTTGGAAAATTTATGTATGCTACTATTACCGGACCTGAAATTAGTTTTGTTGTTCAGAATCTTTGTCAGTTCATGCAAAATCCCAAAAGATATCATTGGGAGGCTACTACTAGAGTGGTTGGATACCTTAAGGGTACTATTGGTCAAGGTATTTGGTTGAAGTCTCAACCTGTTATGACTCTTTTTTATTGGTGTGATTCAAATTGGGTAGCCTTTCTTAATACTAGGAAGTTTGTTACTGGCTATATAGTGAAGTTTGTAGATTCCTTGGTTCATGGAAGTCCAAGAAGCAGTAGACAGTGTCCAGAAGCTCAGCTGAAGCTGAGTACAGAAGCATAGATTCAGTGATTGTAGAGGTGACTTGGTTGGTTGGTCTGTTCAAGGACTTGGATGCAACTCACTAAACCTATCAAGATAATCAGTGACAGTAGATCAGTTATTCAACTGGCTGCAATCCCTGTGTTTCATGAGAGAACTAAACATATAGAAATTGATTGTCACTTTATTAGTGACAAGATCAAGTATGGTTTGGTTCAAACTTAGAGGCGGAACCAAGATTTCAACTGAGGGGGTTCAATATTTAAATAAAACTTAGTCGAAGGGGGTTCAACACCTACTATAACCACATAAAAATTAATTTTAATGGTGTATAAATTGTATATTTTTCCGTCGAAGGGGGTTCAGCCGAACCCCCTAAAGGAGGCTAGCTCCGCCTCTGTTCAAACTCATGATCAAGTGTCTGATTTACTTACTAAGTTTCTGTCAACCTCAACATTTGCATTTGATGGGAAATCTTGGTGTGCTTAATATCCTGCACCCTTCAGCTTGAGGGGGAGTATTGCAAGCTCAAGATAGATGAGGAAGTAGTTTCTTTACTGTTCCATTGAAATAAAACAGTTTTTACTATTTATTCATAGTTTCTACTTTTACTATGCAAGTGAGTGCAAGTGGGAGTTTGATACGGGTACAATTATTAAGATGGACGTTTTTTAGTGTGTTGAATGCAACCTACGGAGTGTACGAGTTGGAGTGTGAAAAGGGCTCCAAATTCGTCCCTCTATTGCACTCCATGGGATCCATTTTGTTCATTTAACACTAAGAGGCACTTTTGTCATTTTCCTATTATTGTAATAAGTCTATAAATAGAACATCTTAGGGTTTATTTCATTTGGTTGCTGAATATTGATGTAAGAACAGTTGAGAGAAGGCTCTCTAGGATGAAAACTAGGGCATGGCAAGTGTGGAAACACTTGTGAATGTGTATTGCTTGGAAATGTTGGTACTTGAGCGGTGGAATCCCTCTCGTGTCTTCGTAAGAGTGCGGTGTTGCTATTGTAAGTTCTAGGGGTCCTTAGATGGAATACGTCTATGGGTTCTTGGATCTTCTTGTAGTGTATGTCTCACTTCCTATCTTTACATTTCATGTTTTAGTTTGTGCTGTCTAGTTAACCATTGGTTCTTGTTGTTCTTGTAATCTTGTAATCGTTGATTCTTGTTATCATAGTGTTGTTTCTTCCTACCATATTGTTGATTATCTCTTGTTTTTGTTGCTATTTTTAGGTGTCAAATAAACCTACATATCTTGTATTCTTATTGTGTTTGTCGAATCTGAGAGAAGTCCCCATTGGTTCGAGATTTTTTATGATTTGTGAACTGTTTTGGGGTGTCATTTCGTGTTCCCTTGTTTTTTCCCATATCATTTGGTATCAAAGCTGAGTTTGATTTCGTTCCTACGAAGTCAATCTTGGGTTTGTTACTTAGAAAATCGAAAAAAAAGGCTGAAAACTGAAAAAAAAAATCCAGAAAAGTTGAAATCTTTTCATTTTTGTTTCTTGGCCAAAAATTGTGCTCTTGTTGTCTTGGCCGAGATTTGTTTGTTGTGTATCTAGATCTAGTATTTTTCTTGTTTTTTTTGTCGTTTCTAGTGTTAGTTTTCTTGTTCACTAACATTTTTTAGTCTAGATCTAGCTTAAACTTGTTGAAAGTTGTTGTTGTGAACATTGTTGTGGCAGTGTGATATTGTTGTTGTTCAAGCTTGGCCGTATGTTGTATTGTGGATTTAAAGTTGGATGTTGGGTTGTTGTTGTTTGTTGTTGGAGATTTGAGGTTGAACATGTGTTATTGATGATGGAGAACCCAACATGAACCTTAGAATTCCAAGTGTTGTGGTCTTGGTGTTCTTGGTGATCTTCACCACCTTCATAACTTGTTGAAGAAAAGGTATTGTTTGATCTTAACACCAACAAGAAAGAGAGTGGTATTTTGTTGTTAGTCTTGTAGACTTTTTTCAACCACCCTTAAGCCTTCTCCAACAATCTTCCAAGTTTTAACGTCTTTCAAAACTTTTCCTACACAAAACAAAGACTTTACAACCACTTCCAACAACCTTCCATGATTTAAGGACCTTGTTTTGTGAAAATAGTATTAGCCAAGTCAAGACTTTGTTTGAAAATTGAAAAGAGTTTCAAGACTTGTAGTTTCCTTCCATTAACCAAATCTCAACCATCCAAATTGAAAATTGACCAAGACATCCAAATTGAAAAATAACAACTTGTTTAAAAACCACAACCAATACGTGGCCACCACGTTATTATTTACTGCTCACATGACAATTTTAAGCTCAAATTTTGATCTCTTAAGTTTCAATTTGTTGTTTTCTAGTTTCGTTTGTTGATTCTAATACCAACTTACAAACTAGTGACCATTTACTAGATTGTGAGTTGGTTTTGGAAATTGTTCTTTGTGTTTACGTCCTTGTGTGTTTCTTTTCTTATTCTTTGGAGTCATTGTAAACATTTGGTTCACCTCTCAACACCTCACGGAGTACAAGCAAGCTTACAACACTTGTGAGATTAAAGTGTGAGAAATCCGAGAGGCAAAGAAATAAAGAGAGAGTGTTAGGACCTTTCTTGTACAACTAATTTGTTTGTGTTTTGTAGGTAACTTCTTAGTGAAAATGAATAACAACGTTCCTAATTCTATCTTGGCCGGGAATAAAGCTCAATTGAACCAAATGAGATTGAAGACAAATCTCAAGATGGAGAGAAAGCCGAGGTTCAAAATGAAGTTGTTATGTTCTCGGTTTCTTCTTATTTTGTGGGCTGTTTTGGAACCATTTTCATTTGGTTTGTGCCTTGAATTTGTGGTCAAATTCCTCTCAAGATGGAGAGAATGATACGGATACAATCATGAAGATGGACGTTTTTTAGTGTGTTGAATGCAACCTACGGAGTATACGAGTTCGAATGTGAAAAGGGCTCAAAAGCCGTTCCTCTATTTCACTCCATGGGAGCCATTTTGTTCATTTAACACTAAGAGGCACTTTTGTCATTTTTCCTATTATTGTAATAAGTCTATAAATAGAACATGTTAGGGTTTATTTCATTTGGTTGCTGAATATTGATGTAAGAACACTTGAGAGAAGGCTCTCTTGGCAATAAACTAGGGCATGGCAAGTGTGGAAACAGTTGTGAATGTGTATTGCTTGGAAATGTTGGTTCTTGAGTGGTGGAATCCCTCTCGTGTCTTCGTAAGAGTGTGGTGTTGCTATTGTAAGTTCTAGGGGTCCTTAGATGGAATATTTCTATGGGTTCTTGGATCTTATTGTAGTGTATGTCTCACTTCCTATCTTTACATTTCATGGTTTAGTTTGTGTTTTCTAGTTAACCATTGGTTCTTGTTGTTCTTGTAATCTTGTAATCGTTGATTCTTGCTATCATAGTGTTGTTTCATCCTACCATATTGTATTGTTGATTATCTCTTGTTGTTGTTGCTATTTTTAGGTGTCAAATAAACCTACATATCTTGTATTCTTGTTGTGTTTGTCGAATCCAAGAGAGGTCCCCATTTGGTCCGTGATTTGTTGTGATTTGTGGACTGTTTTGGGGTGTGATTTCATGTTCCCTTGTTTTGTCCCATATCAAAGTTAATTAGTTAGTTAAAGTTAGAGCTGATGCTAAGCTGTATAGTTGAGTTTCTTATAAGATTGTCTATAAATAGTGAGTGTATAGATATTTTGTACAGTTTTCAATAGCAAATTTAATATTAAAATGCTATAAAAACCCAACAATTTATTTTTAAATAAAAAACAATCTGTCAGCTAAATCAAAACTTGAAAATAGTCAAGTAGAAGAAATAGAACATTGTCCCAAATTTTCTAATATTACTTTATTGAGATTCACTTAGGGATTTCTTGGTTGATCAACACGCTTTTCCAGAGCTTTCCAATTGATATTGCTACGAAATTTCTGAGAGATGTTGAAGGAAAAAAAGAGTTAGATCATGAATATATCTAATTAACATATGAACTACAAAGTCATTTTTAATGAAAAATATTTTGGATGTTTGATGATTAATGAACGATAACAATCTTTTGAAACAATATGAATTAAAGATTGAACATAATGTTATTTCATTGCATTGTCGCTAAAAAAAATATAGAAATTAGCAATGATTAATTAAGTTTTATTAGTATACAAAGTCTATCTATAATCCTTTTAATTACTGAGTATTTTGACAAGGATTTCCAAAGCTAAAGGTTGAGTAATGTCGAAATATTTATTGGTGAAAGTGATATGTCGAAATATTTTTTGGTGAAAGTGATATAACATTAATTTTTCTTTTTTTGCTATATATATAAAATTTTAAAATTAAATAGTTGTAGAAAGAATAACTTTTCAGACTAGTGTGATAAAAAGTAGTTTCAACCAAAACGTTTTGTAAAATAAAAATTTGAGAAAATAACTTTTATAAAATAATTTCCTTTTGCAGAATAACAGAAGTAAATGCATTCAAAAGTTACTTAATTTATCACCTCAATTTTTTGAAAGACGTACGAAGAAATGACTTATGCATCCTTGTAAGACCAGGAACATTCATCATTTCCAGAATATACTTTGGGTAACACTCTACATGATCCACAAGTATGCAATATAATTTAATAACTATAACATTTTCAAATCAAGCCGAAGCACATGTAAATACAAGCTGATATTAGATATAAGTATAAATTTTAGCTATTCATGTTGCTCTTTAGAAATAAATTGAAAAACTTAATTAATAGTAAAATAAACTTACTTTCTTAATCAAGTTGTTGTAAACTTTTTATGAATTTGGCATGAAGATCCCCAGTCCACTTAATATTGTCCTTTTACTTAACATCCTTGTTATTTTGGAGGTAGAGGTGAGCTCTATCTTTCATAGCTTGCTTTTCTAAGAGCTCAGTATGTTCATCACATGCAACTGTACAATTATTTTAAGAAGATATCAATTAAAATTGAATTAAAGCATACATTAGACTTGTTAACTTCACACATATTTATGAAAATTTTTAATTATAAAAATAAAATTACAAGACATACTAAAAATAGGAGTTAGCGATGAATAGTTTATGTCGTTAAACAATAAAATATTCATTATTAATTCTATTTAACGATGAATTACGTCAAATTCTTTTAGCTCCAAACTATTTAACGATATATAATGGTGAATTTGGGAGATTTTTTTTTCATAGTGTATTCATAATTGGTTTATGCACAATAGATATCACAAGTGAAATAGTAGGGAAAAAAATACTTAGAGAGGGGAATTATATCCAAAGCCACAGCTCTAGCCAAAAGTTTTTAACAATCTAGATTCGGCGACTGGACATTTCAATTTGTGCATCTTCTTTCGAGAGCATTGACATTGTTTTTGAAGATGTATCAATCATGATAACTGTATCAATACACTTTTAGTAAAATAAATTATAAGCAAAATTACTATGAAGATTTATTTCTCATATACAAATTCGATATTAATTTTCAAAGTTTATTGCCACTCTTTAATTTATGCGATTGCACATACTTAGGGTTGGGCATATTTTGGTTTAAACTGAAAAAATAAAAAAACCGAATCAAAATTAATTTTGGTTTGGTTTTTTGGTTTTTCGGATTGGTTTCGATTTCAAATTTTAGAAATTTGGTTAAACGGTTTGATTTTTCTATTTACAAAAAGAAAATTCGAATAAATCAAAAAATCAAAATTATATAAATAATATATTATAATATATATATATATATATATATATATAAATTTAATATATATGTAAATATACTAAAAATATAATATAATTTGATATAACATATAATTATATAAATTATAATCATTTAGTAACCCTAAATCCTAATACACTGCTTTGCTTTAGACCCTAACATTAACGTGAAGGCTACAACGGCGCTCAACCATCCTTAGTTCGTTAGTTCATTTGAAATTTCAACATTGCCAACAACAACCGTTTGCTCAATTCGTCACTGCCGTCGGCAGTTGATGCCGAGTATGGCCACTGCCGTCATGCCAACGGTGATGACTCAGTGAGATCGATATTTATGGTTATTTCATGCATGTTGAATTACTTATATTTGTGAATGAAAAATATGTTTGGAAAAAGATTATTTTTCTAGAAAAATCATCAATTTTAATTGTTCGCAACTTTAATCTTTAAAATCGAAATAAAAATCTGGAATAACCGAACCAAATTTGTAAATACCAAACCAAATCAAAATAATATTGGTTTGGTTATGATTTTCATTTTTATCAATCCGAAAATCAAAAAAATCGAACCGATATTAAACAATCAAACCGAACAAACCGAATGCCCACCCCTACACATACTAATAAAAACTTATATTATAATAAATATTTACAAATTTTATACATATTTACATAAAAAATTAAGTAACATATATTTAGAATGAATAGTTGAATCGATTATATAGAATAGGAAAAGTATAGTGATGACACACACAAGTATCGTACCATTTCAAGTTTGAAAATTATTTAAAACAAGAAATTTGAGAAAAAAGGCCAATTCAGCTTTTTGATATCAACAAAGTGAATTCAAATTTAAATTGAAATATCCTATCATAATGAAATCATACTTTCACAATATTTGATTATTTAAATAAACTTAAACATGAATATGTATTTTGATTTATTATTGTTATTATGTTTAAATGGAAAAGTAAAACTAATTTTAATTGTATTGATTAAAATGTCATGTTTATAATATAAAATTTAAAATTAAAATCAAAATACTCAAAATTAAAATAAAACAAAACTAACGATATCGCTTCCTTTATTGTGTATATGTATTACTTTTCTTTTTTTTTTTCTTTTTCTTTTTAATCTGGTGTTTGACATCTATATTTCAACCCGATTATTTTGGATTCGTGTGTGTGAGGTTCATTCAAAGGAAGCACTCCCTATCAAGAATTAAATCTGAGACCTTTAGTTAAGAAAGAAGTAGCCCCATTCGCTGCACCACATTCTTTAGTGATTGTGTTACTTCTCTTCATCAAATGACCAGCTTATCTATTCATTCTAGACAATCTAATAGAGCATATTTGAGTAAAATTGGATATACTTATTTTTATTGAAGGTAAAATATTAAATAAAAAGTAATGAAAATATTAGAGTTTATTGAAATTTTAGTATATAAGGAAGGAAAAGAATAAAGTCAAAATATTATAGAAGTAAAGATGCGTGAGATGTCAAAATGATTTCCCATGATAAAATAATATGTTAAATTAGAGAGGAAGAAAAAACTCCTCAAAATTAAGAGGAAAATTTCAATTAAAAAGAAAATTATTTTTCCTGAAAATCATATTTTCTTCCTTTTTTTTCTACATCTAATATAAGATAAAAAAAAAATTGCAATAAATAATAATAATAATCAAATTGGTGTTTCTCCTGGTCTTTCTCTTCCCGCTCTTTTTCCTAATCTTGTGTCGCCTCTGCCATCCGAACGATCGTTTTAAAATGGTAGATAGATTGTAAAAATCAAAAGATTTGCATCTTCAAAAAATTTTCTTAAGAGATTTAGTTATTTTCTCCTCCGATTTTATATCACTTTGACCTATTGACAAAAATTATTTATTCTTCCCTTTTTCTACAAAAGATCAAGTGTAAAACAATTTTAAGTTGATTAAATAATTAATAAATTAGTGTAAATAATTAATAAATTAGTGTCCCTTCAAAGAGATTTGATAAAATTGAAAGGATACAAACTTTAAGATAAAACTATCGTCCTCCTCTAAAAAGTCATTTACTATTTATGGGGAAAACTAATTGAATAAGTGGCATGCTTGTAGTAAGGATAAAAATAAAGTATCTAATTCAATTCTTTATAAACACATAAAACTCATTTTAACTAGTAAAACAACATAAACAAACATAGAAATGATGTTATGACAACTAGGAAAAGAGAAATTCATAATTTATAAGATAAAAATAAAATTTTAAAAGAGATTGATGTTAAAATCGCAGATGAGAAAATTATCAACATATCAATTAAATCTCTTTTAGGAAGAAAATCACGTATAATTTATTTATATCAAAGAATCAAAGATTATAAGTTTAATATAGATTTTTAGAGATGTTACCTTTATAGTCCTTACACTTTAGCAAATCAACAATCTCGATAGCAATATTATTGATCTTACTAACTAGCATCATGCGAACTTCATCTATCATTCCAAAATAAGCATTTTCCACTGGATTATCGCTATCAGAGCCGTCTGCTATGAAATAGTATTGATAATATGCGGTAACCCTAATGAACATAGGAAGAATCAATTTATAGAGATTGAGACTTAATCTGGTACACCCATCAAATAGACGGTGGACGAACAAGATCTATTCCTTATTAAATATTAATTATAGACTTTATATTAATTTAGCCACAAATAAAAAAGGGGTGAAAAATCAAAATATACCATAAATATATCAAAAGACATTGGTTACCAAAACATATCAACCACCCTTTTGTTTTAAATAAAAAATAAAAATTAAACCTCAAAAGAGAAAAGTACAGGCAAAAGAGGCTAGACCTTACCTTACCATTCTTAATGAGGTAACAAAACCTAGACTAATCAACAAACGTGCAAAAAATAAGAACTAGATATTCTGGTATCATCATAGAGTTTATGTTACACTATGATAATATTACAAAGAAGGATGCTTAAGTAATGAAAAAATATAAAAATGAATGAGAAGTTTGAGTTATCAATCACGAACTCCTTTTTACAAATGTACGAACTAAAAAGGAATGCTGGCCCATCTAAAGTACATTGATACATTCAATCCTTGCCTTCTTCTTTGAACCTGCTCAAAATCACTTGAAAATTCATCACTTCTTGAATTTGTTGGGTATTCTTAAAAGTTGTTGACAAATCACTTGAAAATTCATCACTTCTTGAATTTGTTGGGTATTCTTAAAGTTGTTGACAATGTCGCATGATTTTACTTTGACAGTGGTGCCTTGGAACAAACTCCTCTATCACCTTATCATCCTAACTTTGATTTCTATCGTGATATATTTTGACCTTTCTATTTCTTTGTCGTCCAGGAGAGATATCAACATCCCTAGTTGCACTTGCAAAGCATATATCCAACATGTCTTCATCCTCACTTTCCTCAAATATGTCATCTTTTTGGAGGTTTTCAAAACTCACAATGTATCACTTCCCACCAATTGTTTGGCAGTATGAATTGGTGGAAAAAGGGAATTTAATACACCATTTGAAGTTTGCTTGCAACTTGATGAATAATTATGAAAAGGAATTTAATACTTTATCCACCTATAAATTTGATACAAGCATTGTAGGATTATTTAGATTAATTTGTGACCAACTTTATCTGAGAAAAGATGAAAAGGATTTGGAAGAGAGATGTCCTTTGGAGAAGAAGCTCGAGATCATGGAACATTCTTTGCTAGCTGCACATTAATGCAAGCAGGGAGAGCCATTTCAAATGCCTAAATATTTTTTATGTGCCATCATGGTGCAGTCCATGCCAATACTGTTATCCACACAAATTGATTTTGTTCATTGATGGAATGTTCAAACGGAGTACAATTAGAAGGAAACCGCAAATTATCAACTTCTAAATTCTTATCCATCAATTTCTTAGCGATATTCAAGCACGAATACTGCCCAAAATATTCACTTCTCGCCACAACATCATGAATATGGTCCATATCTGACTATGACGTCTCACCGATCATCAAATTAGGAGGTTTTAAAGATGTATTATGATCTTGTTCATCAATGTTTATTCAACAATTAAGTCCTGGCTTGTAGTCCATATTTAGTTTGATGAAGAGACTAAGACCTTAGAAATCTCTTGAGTTTGAACCATCAACTCACGTGCATCCACATCACCTATTGCTATTATTTGCAAAAGTTTGTTGCTGCTGAGAATAAACATTCGATGCAACAAACTTAGCAACATTGTTATGGACCTCAACACCTGGACGGGAACTTGCCAACAAGTCTGGTTGTTGGTTCTTTTCATGAGGTCTTTGATCACCATCTTCCCACCCTCTTTTCTCATTCAAAAATTCTCTCAAATTTTTTTGAAACTTTTCTCTAGTAGCTTCTTCTTCACAACCTTCACCACCGGTATTTTGGATAGTATCTAGCATCTTTTTCAATATTAAATATGTACATTCATTATGCCCTTGGTGTGTGCAAAAATTACATTACAATGTTAGATTATCATAAACAATTTCCTGAAAATTTTCTAAAAGCTTACTAGTTTTATTGGCTGGTCAAATATTGAAATGTTATTCGCTCTGAAAGTTTTTCAAGTCAAATATTGGTCTAGCAGTGCTCGGTATGGACTTACTTGTGTTGCTTTATCTATAGCGATTGGTTTTTCGATTGTTGTTGCTATAGACAATAATGACCTCTTGGCAAATAGATGTGGAGCCAAGTTTGGCAAAGAAATCCACACTGACGCCTTAGTTGTTTCTTATTTGTGGTTAAAATCGATAGACAATGGGAATATCCTATATTGGTGCTCATTTCCATTCTAAAAAAAATATTTCACTGGTCTTACAAACATAGTCACATAATTATCATATTGATCGCACCTTAGCAAGAGTTGTCATGGTGCCAATGAACCAATTAGACAATGACCCTTGATTCCAAAATGTTTCGGTAGCAATGTTCGTAGGTCCTTCAAATCTGATGCACCTGAAGAGAGTTTAATCACAATTTCTCGAAGCAACCCTTCCTCGTTATCAAACACTTCTCCTTCCTCCATTGTAAACTTGAGTGTATGTTCACCATGAATATAGTCAATTGGTTTTAGTTGAGTTCTCGTCATATTTTGGGCAGCTTGTCTTGGATTTTGTAATACAGAATGTGATGTTTGTGGATTAGAAGTAGGGTTTAGTGCTCCCACAACCATAAACTGGGGAGAGATAGATGTGGCCATTGCTTCCCTAAGTTTGTATTAGAGTTGGCTGGAGAGAGAACAGAGAGTTGCTTACCTAAAATTGTTATCAACCATCCCTAATTTCTCTCTTAAATGATTTTTTTTCTCATTTCAAATGAAAATATTAACTATTCAAAATAAAAAAGTCTCAATATTTTTAATGATTTTCGATATATATTTCAATATTTAATTTATAAAATTTTAAGAATAGTTTATGTATAGTTCATATAGAAATTACTTGGAACTTTTCTCAGACTTTTCGTGTATAAGTCTGGATAAAATCAATATGAAATATCAATATCCCGCTCAAGGCTTACTTGTAAATATTTTAGTATATGAAATATGCATAAAATATGGTTCATATAATTAGATTACATTTTTTTTATTTGTTACGCATTTAAAATCTATATATAAATTTATGCATCTTTGATTTTTTTCCCGTTTATACTTGTTTGTATGTAAGAAATTTATATACAAACTGATGTGAATCATGAATACGAGTTTGTTCACTAAATTTTCTATTACATTAAAAAATCATGGATATAAATAACATGTTTTTTGTATGGATGGTGTCTAAAATATGCTAAATTTCACTAATTTAGGTGTATTTTATTTTCTGGGTTATGAATTTTGTATAAAAATTGATGTATCTTTCAACGTTGTTAGTTGCTTGGCAAGTTGTATTATTCGTTAATAAATACACATAGAAAGTTATAAAATATGATTTTTGTAGACACCTAATTTTATCCCTCCCCGATATCACTTTTACTCAATTTTACCTTATCCTATTGTGTACGCTCAACCATGTAATTATCCCTCCATAAAATGACAAAAATAACAACCCCTAACAATTTTTATCTTATTTTTAATTTATCCTAACAAACTTTATCCTAATCACTTAATCCTAAACCCTACCCCACCTCACCCCTACCCACGTACCACCCCACTCACATTTTATCCTCACAATAACAAAAATAGAAAAGAGGGGGCCCACAGTAAAAAATGGAAAAGGCATATATACACACATAATCATCACAAAGGACCCACATCATCATAGCCATTCTCTTGTACACATACTCCTTCATTAATGAAAACACAACGGGGATTTTTTTTTTAGGGGGGGGTTGTATCTTCTTCATCATTTGAAGGAACACTCCATTTCTTCGAATTGGTATGTAAAACACCACTCAACCTTACCACAAAAAGCATGACCCTCACCTCAATTTTCCATGGTTTTTTAGGAGGGGGTAGACGCACACACACACTAACATACATACACGCACAAACCAGTGAAAGGAAGGGGCCGAATTTTCCATTTTTAGGGAGATATTGGAACAGAGAGGGAGAGAGATTGGAGAAGCCAAATCGAGAGAGTGTTAGGCAAAGAAAAGAGATGTGAGAGAGATAGCAGAAAGGGGGAAATGATCGGAAGTGGAAAACCAGGCCAGAAAACGTTGGGACTCGCCATAATCTTTCTTGACTCATCATTTTTTTCCACCGCCTGAGCTCACCGGAGCTCAGGCTACACGAATTTTGTTCTTCTATCGTGTTGACTGGGTTTTGGGTTAGTCTATTCTCGTAGTTCGTTTTGGATATCGGATTTAGGGGTCTTCACGATTAAGTGGTCAGTATTCGTGGATTGGAACTCTATTCATCTCAATCGGTCCATCGCTATCAATCTCGAAGTCAGAATTTGATTTGGAGATTCGTGTTGAGGTTCTGGTTTGAGGATTTCGATTTTGGATTTATTTATTATCAACAAGGACAAGTTTCATTGAGGTCCATTTCTTCTCCTAATCTTTACTTTATCTTGATTTTTTATTGATGTTGAGGGTGTGGGTGATTTATGTGTTATGTGTTTAGTTTGAATCTTTGTTAGTTGTTTGTATTTGATGTTGGTTTCGGGTTTTGACACGTGATTAGATAAATGAAGCATGCGCCGATCATGTGGTTAAAAATGGATTTGGGGTGGAATCAAAAGTTGCTAAAAGTTGCATAGTTAAATTTTGGTCGGTTGTCGTTTTGTTCAATTCGGGATAACATGAATGTGATCGAGCTCAGATAGGTAAACATAGGTCGGGTAGGCAAATTTAGGGATTGTGGATTGATGGAATACTTGAGTGGTGTGATTGAATGGTTTTTGACTATATTTCTTTGGGATCACTTGTATCATTTGGCCGGGGAATGCCCCGAAGTACTTGTATTATTTTATCCGAGGAATGCCCCGAGGTATTTTTGTATCCGGAGGATGCTCGTGATGAAGGCCCAAGGCAGCGGGTAAAATGTCGGAGCATAGTTTAGTATAGGTTAGAATAGGATTTATATTTTTTGCATTTTTTTCCTTTGGACTATATAATTGGACTGAATATTATATTTTGGATTTTGATTTGGTTTGTGCATGTTTGCTTGATTGTTGCGTGTTATGTGGTTTATATATTCGTAGTGTCAGAATTAGCCGATACGCTCCACCAAGCGATTGTGGTCGAACCACGGGATCGAGGGGTGCCTAACACCTTCCCATCGATCAACAGAATTCGTTAGCCAGAATCTCTGTTCGCAGATCAGTTTGAAGAGTCAAATCATTTTGAAAGGATTTTCCAACGGTGACTTGGCACATCGGATTCATGTCAAGTGGTGACTCTGAATAATCCTTTTTTAGAACAAATCTTCATTTTTGTCACTTACTAATAAAAACCCTTTCAAACCATAAAATCAATCTTTTTGGAGTTAAAAAAGGGGTGTGACAATTTTCATAAAACTTTATATAACAATTTTGTATCAACTGTGTAAGAAACTTTTTTCATTAAATTTGTTATTTCCTACAAAAAGAATTTAAAAAATCAAGAATGAAAATATGAAATTCACGTTGACTAACGTATAAAAATATATGAAATTCACGTTGACTAACGTATAAAATTTGATTCACGGGTAAAATTTATATTGTAAGAAAATAAGGAAAAAATAAATATTTGTTTATGAAAAAAATAAGAATAAAATGTGGATTTGAACAATGTGATCGAAGTGTATGCAATGAAAGCAATTTAAAGTAATTATTAATATCTATGAAAATAAAGTATGAAAGAACTACGAAACGCATATGAGAGAAATTTATGAAACGACAACATTATTAAATTTTTTGAAAGGATCAACTAATATGATAAAATTATTTAAGAAAATGAAAGAAGGAGAAATTTAGGATTTCTTATAATCCTTTTACCGTATTTTCTTTCTTTTCTTTTTACTTTGTTAAGTGGAGGATTTAAGTAAAAAAAAAGGCTAAAACAGTATGGAGAAAATTAAGAATTTATTATCAATCATTTATTTAAGAAAATAGATGAGGGAGAAAGATAAATTCAAATATTTAAGAGAGATTTTAACTGATATATATATATAAATAATTTAAAAGGTACATACAAAATAATTTTACATAAAATAATGATAAATTGACACAGTGTAACAATTTATGATCCAATTTGACATCAAATAACTATATTTAACATTTCTAGCCGAAATAAATAACCCATAAACTTTTTCTCTCTCTTTCTATGAATTGTTCTACAGTATATATGAATCATTTTCCAGTTTTTTGGAAAATCAAGTGATCTAAGAATCCAAAGGATAAATGCACCAGTTTTTTGTTCCCCCATTAACGTGCATGTATGCGGTTCAGAAACAACTGCAGAAATGAGAAATGCTGCCTCGAAAGGGATGCAACCCTTTGAGGAAATAACACACTGTTTTGAGAAAAAGTATGATTGTTTGGATGGTTGTAGTTATTCGGAAAAGATACATTGTTTTGAATGGATAGTGTTAGGAATCTGGCAGAAATAAAGCAAACCCCAAGAAGAAAGAAAATAAAAACACACAGATTTATGTGAAAACCCGTGCGGAAAAAACTATGGCTAGAGGCAGAGGATGTTTCACTATAATGAAATGAGAGGAGTACAATGTGGAGAATGAGTATTTTCTGGATACCCAAAACAACCCAGTACATGCACTTATATAATATGTGTATGCAAAAAAGTCCTAGGCCAAAAAAACATAAAGGTCTATGGGACTATAAGCCCGATCCTTATGCTAACACCACAGACCCCATTAAAAATCACAAACATGGATCGCACTGCAAAACTTTTTGGGCCGGCTCAACAAAATTGGCGTCACAACTCTAACAATCTCTACCTGGACACGAATTCTAATTCAGAACTCAAATCCATTTCAAGACAAACTCTCCACCTCTTCCACAAAATCCCCTAAGGGCACATCTTAACAGCTGACACTAACCAAGTCCAAGCAATGCTCAAACTTGGAACTTGGTAGTGTCTTGGTTATCATTTAGCAGGATTATCATGATTACTAATCTTTTTCACCATAATATCACCACGAGCAATAATTTCACGCATAAAATAATACCGAACATCAATGTGCTTTGTCCTCTCGTGAATATCTGATCTTTCATAAGGAAGATAGCACTCTGGCTGTCGCAAAGGACCGTAGTAATCTATAGGTCTTTGCCAAGTTCACCAAACAGACCTTTCAACGAAATAGCTTCCTTGAAAGCCTCTTTAATAGCAATATACTTTGCCTCAGTAGTTGACAAAGAAGTTGTAGTTTGTAAGGTAGCTTTCCAACTAATAGCACAACAACCAATGGTGAAAACATAGCCTGTAAGGGGATCTCCTTTTATCATGATATCCTGTAAAATCAGAATCAGCATACCTAATTACTCCATCGCTATTTCACCCAAAATGCAAACAAACATCAGCAGATCCATGCAAGTATCTGAAAATCCACTAAACTGCTTCCAATGTTCTTTGCTAGGATTTTCCATGTATCTGCTAACTGTACTGATGACATAAGATAAACCTAGTTGTGAACACACCATCGCATCTTTAAGAGACCCAACAGCACTAGAGCATGGAACTCAAGACGTATAATCACACTCATCATCTATTTTTGGAGATAAAGTGGTTGAGATTTTGAAGTGAGCTGACAATGGAGTACTCATAGGTTTGGTATTTTGCATATCGAACCTGTGAAACACTTTTTCAATTTATTCTTTCTGACTCCAGTATAACTTACAATTCTTTCCGTCCCTCAGAATTTCCATGCCAAGAATCTTTTTTGTTACACTTAGATTCTTCATATCAAACTCTTTACTGAGCTGGGTTTTAACTTTTATTATCTCTCTTATATCCTTTGCTACAATCAACATATCATCAACATACAAGAAAAGAGAGTAATCCATAGATATTCAATAGTCTGTGAGATAATAGTGTGGAGTTATATTGTAGTGAGTTTTGACAAATAAAAGTGTGTTGTTTCGTTTATAAGGAGTAGTAGTCTTTTTACACTAGCAAGTTGTAATCACTATTATTGTATTCCTCCATTGAGTATTTTATTCACCCTGTTATAATATTTGGTGTCGTTGTTACTCTCTTGTTATTGCTATTTTGTGTGGATATTATCCTGGGTGGAAATATTTATTTTCCCAACACTAAGAATGTGGAGGTGGAGTGGAATAGATTGTTTGTGCACATTCTAGGATGGAACCACTATGGTTTTGTTCATATTAAAGAGGAACTTGTTTCTAATAAATCTGGGTCAGGGGATGTGTTCTGAAATGAACCATGGCATGTGGTATATAGAGGTTTCAATGATGGAAATAGTAGTTCTGGGTTTGGTACTTGCTTTAGTAGGAGGAGTGTTGACGAGAGAGGACTTTGACCAAAAAGATTAATTTGAAGTTTCGAAGGGTTTTCATTATTAAGTGACAAAATGGAGATTTGTTTCAAAAAGAACTTTTTATATTTAAAACTCAGAGTCGCCAAAAGAGTAGAGATTAGAAATGGACCTTCAAAGAACAAATTTATTTGGGAATAATGTTTAAGAAGGCTCGGACTTAGAATCCCGAATAGAATACCTCGACAATGAAATAAAATCCAACTCGGTATTTGATAAATTGCAACCCACAACTGACCACAAAGAACAGACTGACCCAAACCAAATGCAGTAGACACTTTGACTGATTTTAAAATCGATTTGGATAAAAATGGGTGACGCTGTTGTTGTTCACTGGGACGTCGTAAATCGATCCGGACCAAATTCAAAACCAGCAAGACAAACTCAATACAAACTCCTAAATCGATAATTTTGAATAGAACTACGAATTCAAAACCAAAACTAGTTTGACCCAGAATGGGAATTGTGAAAACAAACCACGCACGAACCCATTTCCGATCCGGCAAAAATAGACCACCCCCTCCCGAAATTCTGTGTGCTGATCGGGTTTCCCCTCACTTTTTTTGTTTTCTTCTCAGTTTTTGATCTCCGATATCCCCTCACTGGGTGCATGGATGGCAGTGTGGATTTCACTTCAGTGAGGGTCTTTTTTCGGTGAAAGTGGTGTGTATATGTGATAGTGTGTGTAGTTCTCTTGGGACCAAGAACAATGAAAAAGAAATGGAGTATGTATGTGATGGGTGAGGTCCTCCATGAGAATGAGTGTTGTTGTGATGGTGGAGAAGAAAAGAAAATTCTCCACTGTGTGTTGTACGTTTATAGTGAAGAAGCCATTGAGATAATTCTGTGTGGGTGTTGAGAAAGTGAGGAATTTTTGAAGTGTTCTTCTGTGCCCATGGTCAATTGAGAGTGGTGAGTATATGGGTCTATGTGTATGTGCGAATTGTGCCCCCCTCTAATTCTCCTCCCTCAATTTGGTATTTTTTTAAGTATATAAAAATGGAAAAGAACCCTATATGTTGTATCCCCCAATTCCCGTGGGGCCCCTTCCTTTTTTGTTGTTTATGTAATTTGTTATGGACAAAGAAGGAAAAAACATGAGATGAAAATGGGTGGGGTCACGTGGGTAGGTAGGGTAGGGGTAGGGTGTGGATGAGGTGTAAAAATTAGTTAGGATAAAGGAATATTTTGGGATTGGTGATTTAATTTGTTAGGATTTGTTGTATTTGTTTTCTTGAGGGGAAAGTATAGAATGGGTGAGGGTACAATAAAGTGAGGTAAAAAAGAATAAAATTTGACTTGGGAGAGACAAAATTAGGTGTCTACAGCATGCCCTCTTTGAATGTAAACATGAAGTGTTTTCAGAAAAAGAAGTGGACAACGAGACAAAATTTTATCCCGACCATTATTCAGAAAGAATGAAACAGAAGAAAGGAGGGAAACCAAGTCTTGACTTTGTAAATAATACTCATCCCTAGTTATGAGGGAATCAAGTCATAGGTATCTCAAAGAGTTGGAAGGGGAGGGACTATACCAAGTTGGAGAGTCGAGTGAAGTTCCATCGAGGTTCCGGTCCGCGACTCTGTCATTACATCAAAAATGAAAATTACGAGTTAAAACATAAATAAAATTACAAAAATCCTATCTATGCGGCTTCTTTTGGACTGTTGACTTGAGTGTCATCACCCTATTCTTCAGGCGGGCTCCTGACTTGCAATTTCTTCAACTTTTTGCCTGACTTTCAATATTTTCACCCTGTTCTCTAGATGGGCTCCTGACTTGCTATTTTTCAATTTGTTGACTTTAAATTTGTTCACCTTGTTGTTTGACTTTCCATTTATTCGCCCTGTGCTTCGGGCAGGATCTAATGTTGCTTGAATTATCAAAATAAGGAAGTGTATCTCCTTACAGATGTTGCTTGAATTACCAAAACAAGGAAGTACGTCTGCTTACCAATGTCGCTTAAATTACCGAAACAAGGAAGTATGTCTCCTTACCAATGTTGCTTGAATTACCCAAATAAGGAAGTGTGTCTCCTTATAAATGCTGCTAGAAATACCCAAACAGGAAAGTGCGTCTCCTTACCAATATCTCTTAAATTACTAAAACAAGAAAGTATGTCTCCTTACCAATACCGCTTAAATTACCAAAACAAAGAAGTGTGTCTCTTTACCATTGCTACTTGAATTACCCAAACAAGGAAGTGCATCTTCTTACAAATATTACTTGAATTGTCCAATCAAGGAAGTGTGTCTCCTTACAAATGTTGCTTGAAGTACCTAAACAAGGAAGTGCATCTCCTTACAAATACCACTTGAATTACCAAACAAGGAAGTACGTCTCCTTACAAATACCTCTTGAATTACCAAACAAGAAAGTGTGTCTCCTTACAAATGTTGCTTGAATCGCCCAAACAAGGAAGTGCTTCTCCTCGAGATATTGGATTATGAGCTTCACAGTGGTTTTTGATTACCAGATTTGTGCAACAACATTGCCTCTTGAATTTATAGAATAAGAATATTACAGCCTCTGATGTCTAGGATTTGAAATTCTTGATCTGAATGCAACATGTGTTCCTATTTCATACAAAGAAAACTTGTGAGTTTAAAAACATGGTGGCTGGTCTGTGGCTTTAGCTTTCGCGGAAATCGCTCTTTCCCCTGTCACATTTAACCTTGCTTCCAACCATTAGCATATGTCATCGACTTGCTGCATCATTCACCAAACTCAAATTATCAAGAGTGACTCCAAAACAAACATAGTATCTCTGCTTTGTCGTGCTTCTCAGATAAACCCTTTGAACCTTGGTATTTCCATGAGTTGCCAGACTTTTCAGTTGACAAAAATTTCTGCATGTCTTATTTTGGATCACAATCATGTCTCTTTCATTTGTTGGCCTTTTGTCTTACTTTGCACAATTGAAAAAGCAGGTAGCTAGTTTTGAAATCTTTTCTCACTTGTTTTGATATGGACTTGACTCAAACACAAGATAAAAATGACGATGACTTTTATTTGGACAACTGACTAAAGAAAACAAAATAAAAACAAAAGAAGAAAGAAAAAAAAATGAATGTCCCTATTTGAAACAAAGAAATGAAAAATTATCTAGAAATGACAGTCAACTCTAATGATTATGCCGTGCATTTTGGATTAAGCTGCCTGATCTTTTCATCCAAACTTTCTACCAAATGTTGTTGATTTAATGGCCATGAAACTGATTTGTTTCTTTTGGTCAATTTCCTTTAAGACCTAATTCGGATAGTGACACCTCGAAGGGTTTTTACCAATAAGCCTTTCTCATTCTTTTTTTCTCAGTTCACCATTTTCTTATGATGTTTGTGAGGGTTTTTCACCAATGAGACTCTTATTAACATTTTTCCCAACTCACAGTCATCTTATAGTACTCGTGAGGGTTTTTCATCAATAAGACTCTCTCATTTTTATTTTTCTCGACTTACCATCGCCTTATGGTGCCCGTGAGGGTTTTCACCAATAAGACTCATATTTATTTCTCTCCTGATTCCTTATGCTGAGGAAGACAAATAGTTTCAAAAATGCATCATTATATCCCTTGTATGCTTAGCCTTAACATTCTCAACTATTGATTTGAAGGTCTTTCTTTGGTTGTACCTTGGCTTTTGGATAGGTTTAGAAAGAAAGGATGACATGAGACTCAAATGACACTTGAAGTAGGGTAGGACTTACAACTTTTGGAATCGACTCAAATAATGAGGATTAACCCATGCCCCAGTTTCTTTGGCTAGGTAACTCGAAACTATTTATTTGGTTGGGCCTAACCCAGAATAGGGCAGCCTACGTATCTCACCCTCGAAAGAGGAGAATCAGGTCACACGTAGTTCTGGCGGCTTGTTTTGCTTGATTCTGATTTCTTTTTTTCTTTTGACTTATTTTTTTCTTTGTGATTTTCCTGAATTTATTTTTCTTGACACTCATTTTTATTTTTGGATACATTTTTTCTCTCTTCTTCTTTTTTTTTTGAAACTTTCTGACTATATTCTTTTGCTTGTCCCTTTTCTTTTGAGTTTTCCTGACTCTATCTTGGTTCCAAAAGAGAGGTATAAAAGAAAATAGGACTAAAGCTCAAATGGGTTAAACAAAGGATGATACAATGTTTGGATAGTAGAATGAAATGCCTTCGTCATATCAATCCTTAAAAAATACAAGTACATATCATGCAATATGGAAGTGAAAGATGAAAGATCATTTGTGACATCTTTTGCAGCATTAACTTTGACTGAGTCTATGTGTCACTACTTCTTCCTCAAACTCCACCGTTTTTGTACATTCCTCACATCGAATGACTTATGCTTTCGTCGAGCTGATTTTTCTATCCCTCGATATCACATATCCGCTTTTTGACCTAATTGAGCAATGTTTTTCAATTGATGACCAAATTATTCTTGTGATTCTCAAAATAATTGCCTTAATTTTCAAAGAAGGCTTGAACTTGTCACCAAATGTCTCAGCACTCTACCTATTTTCTCAGATACTCTCTTTTTCTAACTTTAACCCTCTGATTCAATGTTTCATGCTTAAGCTGGATTTTAAGATCCGGCTGAAAATTCCCCAGGCATGTCATACCACTAGAATCAACATAAAATATGAGGCGTAAAGAAAACAAACACATATTTAAAATACAAAGGGAAAGGGACACTTCATTTAGTTGAAATAAAATTGTAATACCCCAAAAAAATTTTTGTTGAAATTTTGTCTGTAAACGTGTTGGGTTCTATCTTCTAGAATGAATTATAAATTTTCCGTATAGAATGTCTTAGATTATGACCCACCATTGTGTAGAGTATCAAATAAACTTTCCAAAGATATGTGTATCATCAAAAATAGACACCCGAGCGATGAGTTATGAACATTCCGATTGAACCGTGAATAGTAGTGAACAGCAAAACCTGCAGGAAAAAGTACTGAGGCCTGGCGTATTTTTACTCCAACTTTAAACGGTCATAACTCCTTGTACATAATGATCTGGGTGATCTACTATATATCAACAAAAAGCTCTACGAGTCCTCTTTCCAAAGAAATTGGTTTCATCCAATTTGTCTATCGGAGCAAAAAGTTATGGTCGATCTACTTCTGCCTATTGAAAGCAAATTTTTGGGTCAACTTCAAACGATCATAAATCCTCCTACACAATGATCTAGGTGAGATACTATATAGCAACAAAAAGATATGAGAGTACTATTTCTAATGAAATTGAATTCATCCAATTTGGATATCAGAGTAAAACGTTATGGTTGATCTACTTCATACTATCAAAACAGTCCACCCAAGGACAGATTCAAGAATTATTTGATTTTTAGGGGTGTTTTGGTCATCCCCCTCACCCAAAAATCTGTCCAAACCCTATATTAAAGCCTATTAGAAGCATTATATGTTATATTTCATCAAATTCCCTCAAAAAGAAAATCCTAAGCTCCTATATCCAACCTCAAGAACCTCCAAAGTTCACCATTAATTCTGCAAATTTATTCAAGATTCCAAGTTCCTAGTTCAAGAACTCCAAGAACCATCGTTCAAAGGCACGATTAGCATCTCAAAAATGAGTATCGATCTAAAGTTCATCATTCTAGGTATGTGGAGTTTTTCAACAAGAACTCTCTTTCGTTCTTGTGCCCAAAAGTAATTTCCTTTACAAAGGCATGATTTTTATTTGATTGTTACTAATTTAAAGCATGAAGCCATATCTTATGATGATTATTATGAAATCTTGATGTTTATGATTTTAAAAGATGAATTTACATGTGTGGAGATATAAAGCATGAATCTTGAATGATATTTATCATGATTTTGATATTTGGATCGTGAATCCCCATTAAAAATTGTGTTTTTTTAGAAAGTGTGTGTTATAAGCACGTTGATGTTAAATATTTGAGATATTTTGAATGATTTGACCTTTTTGTCTTAATGGAGTTGTTTTGGACTCGAGTGTGAAAGAAATCCACAACGTGGATGATTTTGATAGATGGGAAGCATGATGGCTCCCGATGTATATTTATATATTACTGAAATTGTTTTGTTGTGGATTATCTTTGAAATGATCTGAGCTAAGTTCGGAAGAAATCTTTAGCACTGAGTGGGAGGTATAAAGTGACCTTACTTCTCTAGAACTATGTTCCCCTGTAGGACTGAGCCTAAGGCTGATTTATATAGTGATCACTAGTTTGTGTGGATTTGATATCGATAGTCCTACTCCGATGGCAAGGATAGGACGGCTTTCTCCAACGTGGGTTGTACGTTGGACTCCATGTAGCTCACATGGTTTATGTCAGTTATAGGATCTCCCAGTGTGTGTGTTTTTCCTTGTGTCTATGGTAATGGTGAAGTGATTTGAAACTGGAATTATGAAAGTTATTCTTTTAAAAGATTTAAATGATATTTACATTATGAGAATTGATATTCTTGATGAACTGAAAGTGATTGACAAATTATATGATGACTCACATGTGTTATTGTACTTATTTGATCCTCTTATGATTATGATGATTTTCTTCGGGCT
Source organism: Capsicum annuum (assembly GCF_002878395.1). NCBI lineage: Eukaryota > Viridiplantae > Streptophyta > Magnoliopsida > Solanales > Solanaceae > Capsicum > Capsicum annuum. The sequence continues at coordinate 202,478,201 of NC_061116.1, read as the reverse complement.
ATGTGAGTCTTTCATAAATCCTGCATATTTCTTATAAATATTTATGATGATGATGGTTATACAACTGCATACACCTCCGTATACTCAGTTCCTTTCTATGGTACTGACCCACATCTTTAGATGTGGGCTGTATTTTCTCAGAATGTAGGTTTAGGTGCTTAGTTTTAGGTTCGACAGTGATTCTTCGGGCATGTTGTTCTACATCCTCTGTTGTGGTGAGTCCTCATGTTCCGAGGACGTGATGTCTGATGTTGGTTTCAAGGAATCGTTTACATTTGATAACTTAGTATGAGTCAGTTGGGGCATGCCTCAATGGCTCGCTGGTTTTGTTGATTCTCTTAGAGGCTTGTCAGCCTAGTATAGATGTTGGAAGTTGACTAATAAGTCGTATTTTATTATCTTTCTGAAATTCTTTTATTCTTGGATGATGATTACCTAGTTGATATTTGAGGGTTATTTATGAAAACCCCATTGATTTGTGTTGAACTGAATGAAAGTGGTTCAAAGGGTTAGCTTGGGGCTACTTGTAGCCTCAAGCACCGTGTGATGCTCCGGGACCCATTTTCCAGGGCGTTACAAACTTAGTATCAGAGCCTAAGGTTTTGAGGTGTCCTAAGGAGTCTGACAAGCCGCGTTAAGAAGCGTCTTAATCATCGGTGTGTAGCGCGTCACATCTATGAGCAAAAGGCTGCAAGACGTTTTATGAAAAAGTATGATTCTTTCTTTCTGAAGTCTATCGTGCTTAAAGTGTCTCTTTTTGCTATTGATTCATGCTCTCTTCTTTCAGAAATATGCCTCTATTGATTGTCGAACTCAAGTGGTCAAGTTTCAGTTTTCGAGTGCATCCCTGTTTGAGTGGTCTAGGAATTATGTCACCCAAGAGCCATTTTATCTCTTACCTCAAAGCTATAACGGTTATTTCCAAGGGGTGTATTTACCATTTGGTTAGATTCAAAGACACTAAGTCTGAGACTCCAACTCTCCAGTCTGTTAACGTCGTCAATCAGTTTTTTGATGTCTTTCTGAATGATCACCCAGGGATACCTCTCGATAGAGAGATAGAGTTCGAGATTGATCTTCTTCCCGATACTCAGCCCATTTCTATTCATCCTTACCATATGGCCCTGCAGAACTTAAGGAGTTGAAAGAGCAACTGAAAGATCTACTAGATAAGGATTTCATAAGGCCCAGTGTTTCTCCTTGGGGTGCTCCTGTGTTGTTTGTGAGAAAGAAAGATGGCTCTTTGCGTATGTACATTGATTACCGCCAACTGAATAAAGTCACCGTAAAAAATAAGTACCCCCTTCCAAGAATAGATGATTTGTTTGACCAATTGCAAGGTGCAAGTTATTTTGCAAAGATAGACCTTCATTTCGGCTATTATCAACTCAAAGTTAGGGAGTGTGACATCCCAAAAACCGCTTTCCAAACTCGTTATGGCCATTTTGATTTTCTTGTTATGTTTTTCAGGTTAACTAATGCCCCAGCATCTTTCATGGACCTCATGAATCGAGTGTTCAGACCATATCTGGATATGTTTGTCATAGTGTTCATCGATGATATACCGATGTACTCCCGTAGTAAGGATGAACATTCTGATCACCTTCGAACTGTCTTGCAAACCCTTAGAGATCACAAGTTTTTTGCCAAGTTCAGTAAGTGTGAGTTTTGGCTAAGGTCAGTCGCTTTTTTGGGTCATATCATTTTTTTCGAGGGTATTAAAGTTGATCCCCAAAAGATCAAAGCTGTTAGAAATTGGCCTAGACCTATTTCTCCAACTGATATCCAAAGTTTCTTAGGTTTAGCTGGCTATTACTACCATTTTGTTGAGGGTTTCTCCTCCATAGCATCTTCTATGACTCGGTTGACCCAAAAAAAGTGAAGTTCATGTGGTCCGAATCTTGTGAGAAGAGTTTTCAGGAGTTGAAGACTCGACTCACTTCAGCCCCTGTTTTGACTTTGCCTGATGGTGTTGATGGTTTTATGGTGTACTGTAATGCTTTGAGAGTTGGGTTGGGTTGCGTATTGATGCAGAAGGGTAAGGTGATACCTTATGCTTCTAGACAGTTGAAACCCCATGAGAAAAATTACCCCACCCATGACCTTGAGTTGCTGCTGTTGTGTTTGCTTTGAAAATCTAGAGACACTATTTGTATGGTGTCCATGTTGATATTTTCACTGATCATAAGAGTCTGCAGTATGTTTTTACCCAGAGAGAATTGAATCTTAGGCAGAGACGATGGTTAGAATTGTTAAAGGACTATGATATGAGTGTGTTGTACCATCCGGGCAAGGCCAATATTATGGCGGATGCCCTAAGTAGAGTGTCCATGGGTAGTGTTTCACATGTGGTAGAAGGTAAGAAAGAGTTGGCTCGTGATATACATTGATTAGGTTGTTTGATTCTGCTGAAGGTAGTATAGGGGTTCAGAGTAGTTTCGAATCCTTCTTGGTTTCGGAAGTGAAGGAAAAGCAATACTTAGACTCTAGTTTGGTCAGACTGAAGGAGTCAGTCAAGGACCAAAAAAGTAGAGGTTTTCTCCCAAGGGGGAGATGGTATGTTGAGATTGCAGGGTAGATTGTGTGTCCCGAATGTTGATGATCTGAGATAGAGGATTATGGATAAAGCACACGGGGTGCGATATTTTATTCATCCTGATGCCACCAAGATGCACCGAGACTTATGGGAAATCTATTGCTGGAGTGGCATGAAGAAAGATATAGCAGCGTTTGTAGCTAAGTGTGCAACATACCAATAGGTTAAGGTTGAACACCAAAGACCTGGTGGTATGATGCTAGAGTTTAGTATTCCCACCTGGAAGTGGGAAGAGATAAATATGGACTTCATGATTGGTTTACCTCCTTCCCGACGCCATCATGATTCCATTTGGGTTGTGGTTGATAGGTTGACTAAGTCTACTTATTTCTTGCCTGTTCATACTTCATATACTACTGAGGATTACGCTAGATTGTATATTTGAGAGCTAGTCAGACTGCATGGATTTCCCTTGTCTATCATTTTGGATAGGGGTACTCAGTTCACTTTTCAATTTTGGAAAGCTTTTCAGAAGGGTCTTGGTACCCAAGTGCTTTTGAGTTCTGCTTTTCATCCGCAGATCGTTGTTCAGGCTGAGCAGACCATCCAGACCTTATAGGATATGTTAAGAGCTTGTGCATTTGACTTTAAGGAAAGTTGGGATGATCATTTACCGTTGCTAGAGTTTGCTTACAATAATAGTTTCCACTCTAGTATTGGCATGGCTCCGTTTAAAGCCTTATATGAGAGGAAGTGTAGATCATCCATAGGTTGGTTCGAGGTGGGTGAAGAGGCTCTGAGTGGTCCTGATTCAGAATTTGAGGCTATGGAAAAAGTTAAGTTGATTAGGGAAAGATTGAAAACTGCGCAGAGTCATCAAAAGTCATATGCGGATGTTAGAAAGAGAGACCTTGAGTTTGAAGTTGGTGACCTAGTGTATCTGAAAATTTCACCCACGAGGGGGATGAAGAGATTTGGAAAGAAGGGGAATCTTAGTCCCTGTTATGTTGGTCCTTACAAAATTCTTAGTCGTGTTGGTAAGGTAGCTTATGAGGTCCAGTTGCCTTCCAAGTTGTCCTCTGTTCATCCAATATTCCATGTCTCCATGCATAGAAAGCATATTAGCGATGTTGTGGTAGTTGATTCCTCTGTGAGTACTGACATTCAAGAAAATCTTTCTTTTGATGAGATTCCTGTTGAGATTCTTGATTTCAGTGTCCGAAGACTAAGGAACAAAGAAGTTCCCTTAGTCAAGGTGTTGTGGCGAAACCAATCTGTTAAGGGTGCAACTTGGGAAGCTGAGGCGGATATGCGATCCAAGTACCCGCACCTATTTTATGCGAACTCCGATCTAGCTGAAGGTACCGTTCTTTCCTAAATCATGCACTTTTGATAAAAGTTGCAGCAGTTCAGCTGTCATTTATTATGTGTTCAGCTGTAGCTTCTTGAATTCATGCGTTCTATATTGCATTTGGAGTGAGAAACGATGTGGTGATGAGTCTAACGAATGGTTTCAGATGTATACTCTATTCCTTATCTAATCTTGGCATGTCTAGCATCATTCGAGGACGAATGTTTCCAAGGGCGATGGTGTAATACCCCGGAAAATTTTTCATTGAAATTTTGTGCGAAAACATGTTAGGTTCTATCTTCTAGAATGAGTTATAACTTTTCCATGTGGAATGTCTTATATTATGACCTACCATTGCGTAGAGTATCGAATAAGCTTCCCAACGATATGTGGATCATTCAAAACAGACACCCGACCGAAGAGTTATGAATATTCCGATCGAACCGTGAATAGTAGTGAACAGTAAAACATGCAGGAAAAAGTACTGAGGCCTGGAGTATTTTTTTCTCCAACTTTAAATGATCATAACTCCTTGTATATAAATATCTGGGTGATCTACTATATATCAATGGATAGCACTGTGAATCCTCCTTCCAATGAAATTAGTTTCATCCAATTTGTCTATCGGAGCAAAAAGTTATGGTCGATCTACTTCAGTCTATCAAAAGCAAATTTTTGGGTCAACTTCAAAAGATCATAACTCCTCATACACAATAATCTGGGTGAGATACTATATATCAACGGAAAGATATGAGAGTTCTCTTACTAATGAAATTTGTTTCATCCAATTTGGATATCAGAGTAAAATGTTATGGTTGATCTACTTCAGACTACCAAAATAGTCCACCAAAGGATAGATTCGAGAATTATTTGATTTTTAGGGGCGTTTTGGTCATTCTCCCTCACCCAAAATCTGTCCAAACCCTATATTAAAGCCTATTTGAAGCATTATATGTTGTATTTCATCAAATTCCCTCAAAAAGAAAACCCTAAGCTCCTACATCCAACTTCAAGAACCTCCAAAGTTCACCATTAATTGTGCAAATTTATTCAAAATTCCAAGTTCCTAGTTCAAGAACTCCAAGAACCATCATTCAAAGGCACGATTAACATCTCAAAAATGAGTATCAATCAAAAGTTCATCATTCAAGGTATGTGGGATTTTTCAACAAGAACTCTCTTTCGTTCTTGTGCCCAAAAGTAATTTTCTTTACAAAGGCATGATTTTTATTTGATTTTTACGAATTTGAAGCATGAACCCATATCTTATGATGATTATTATGAAATCTTGATGTTTATGATTTTGAAAGATGAATTTACATGTGTGGAGATATAAAGCATGAATCTTGAACGATAGTTATCATAATTTTGATATTTGGGTCGTGAATCCCCATTGGAAATTGTGTTTTTTTTAGAAAGTATGTGTTATAAGCACGTTGATGTTGAATATTTGAGATATATTGAATGATTTGACCTTTTTGTCTTAATGGAGTTGTTTTGAACTTTAGTGTGAAAGAAATCCACAATGTGGTTGATTTTGATAGATGGGAAGCATGATGGCTCCCGATGTATATTTATATATTACTGAAATTGTTTTGTTGTGGATTGTCTATGAAATGATCTGAGCTAAGTCCGGGAGAAATCTTTAGCACCGAGTGGGAGGCATAAAGCGACCTTACTTTCCTAGAACTACGTTCCCCCATAGGAGTGAGCCTGAGGCTGATTTATATAGTGATCACTAGTTTGTGTGGATTTGATATCGATAGTTCTACTCGGATGGCAAGGATAGGACGGCTCTCCCCAACGTGAATTGTACGTTGGACTCCATGTAGCTCACATGGTTTATGTCGGTTATAGGATCTCCCAGTGTGTGCGTGTTTCCTTGTGTCTATGGTGAATGGTGAAGTGATTTGAAACTGGAATTGTGAAAGTTATTCTTTTGAAAGATCTAAATGATATTTACATTATGAGAATTGATAATCTTGATGAACTGAAAGTGATTCACAAATTATATGATGACTCACATGTGTTATTGTACTTATTTCATCCTCTCATGATTATGATGATTTTTTTCGGGCTATGTGAGTCTTTCATACATCCTGCATATTTCTTATAAATATTTATGATGATAATGTTTATACAACTGCATACACCCCCATATACTTGGTTCCTTTCCATTGTACTAACCCACATCTTCGGATGTGGGATGTATTTTCTTAGAATGTAGGTTCAGGTGCTCAATTCCAGGTTCGACAGTGATTCTTTGGGCATGCTATTCTACATCCTCTGTTGTGGAGAGTCCTCATGTTTTGAGGACGTGATGTCTGATGTTGGTTTCACAGAATCGTTTACATTTGATAACTGAGTATGAGCCAGTTGGGGCATGTCTTAATGGCTCGCTGGTTTTATTAATTCTCTTAGAGGCTTGTCAGACTAGTATAGATGTTGGGAGTTGACTAATAAGTCGTATTTTTTTATCTTTCTTAAATTCTTTTATTATTATATGATGATTACTCAGTTGATATTTGAGGGTTATTTATGGAAACCCGTTGATTTGTGTTGAACTGAATGAAAATGGCTTAAAGGGTTAGCTTGGGGCTACTTGTAGCCTCAAGCACCGTGTGACGCTCCGGGACCCATTTTCTGAGGCGTTACAAAAATATAGAAAGGTTTGAACATAAAAAACACAGGGACAAAACAAGATAGATCCCGAACTACAACCTTGAAATAATTTGAAAAATAGAAAAGAAAAGAAAACAAACTACCAGACCTCTTCCTAGTAGGGAGAGGGGTGACTTCTCAATTGCTCAACCTGACATCTTAGCCACTGGTTTACATATCAGCATGACTAGAGCTTTTCTCACTATCAATGGTTTGCACCATAATTGATTTATCTTGAATCATCTTTTCTATTTCGCTTTTAAAAGAACGATAATCTTCAATATTGTGACCCTGAACATCAGAATGATATGCACATCGTACATTAGCATCAAAACTTCTTTAATGTAGGTCAGGAGTATACACAAGGAGAGGAGTGATCATGCCCTGCTATACCAATCTCTGGAATAAACCTACATATGACTCTCCGATTAGTGTGAAACTATCCCTCAACTTCTGTCTCATTTCATCGTTTGGCTTAAATTAAAATCCAGGCCTAGAAGGGCTTCGGTATGTATGTCGAGTTTGAGGATGACTCGATAGAGTTGGCGCACGCCAGTGTGGGTAAGATGGAGGTTGAACATATGGTTGTGCATTATACACTTGATATGGAGGTGGGAGAATAGAATATAATGGATTTTGGGAAAGATTCTGTGGAGCTTGGGCATAAACTTGGGTTTGAGCCTATGGATAACAATGGTGTGGTCCTCTTGCCTGTGCCTATTGTCCAACTACAATGGTAGATGCATCTTGCTCATACTTTTTCCCTCCGACACTTCCCAAATCTTTTTGAATTGCTTGAGCAGTCGCTTTCAATGTTGCAAAACTCATAATGTGGATGGTCTTAATTCCATCCTCTATCATCTTCCCCATTTTGAGGACCTCAATAAATGGCTTTCCTAATGCAGGTAACAGGTGTTGATAATAAGTTTCATCCTGTGCTTGAATAAATACCTCTACTATCTTACTTTCTTTCATTGATGGTTTCACCCTAGCAGTTTGTTCGCGCCATCTAATCGCATACTCTCTGAAAGTCTTAGTATTTTTTTTCTTTATGTTAGTTAGGGATTTCTCATCAGGAATTAACTCCACATTGTATTGGAATTTTCGCACAAATTCATTAGCTAGGTCATCCCAACTAATCCACTTGTCGATGTCTTGGTCAACAAACTATTCTGAAGCTAGGCCTGAAAGACTGTCACCGAAATATGCCATGAGTAATTCTTCCTTCCCCCCAGCACCCCTTAGTTGGTTGCAATAACGTCTCAAATGTGCTACAGGATCGCCATGTCCATCATACTTCTCAAACTTCGGCATTTTAAAACCAAAAGAAAGATGAACCCCTGGAAATATGCACAAATCTTTATATGAGACACTTTTGTACCCCCCCCCCCCAATTCCCTGGAGGTCTTTCATAGCCAGTTCCAAACTTCTCTATTTTCTGGTCATTTCCTCTTGTTCTTCTATTATAACAGGCTTCTCAGTGTTAAGAGGAAATTTAGATGGGTGAGTATAGCCATGACGATTAGTTGACTTAAATGTGGGCTCAATAGCATGATGTTAATCAGCAAAAATATTCAATACAGGCTCCCTCGCAGAGTGGGGAGGACTAACTTATGGATAAACCTCAAAAGTAGGAGCTTGGGGTGGGGGTGGTGCTGCAAAAACATGAACAGTAGTAGAGCCGAGCATGTGGTAGCTTTGTGTTGAGTAGTGAGGAAATGAATATTGGAAGTGTTTGGATAGTGTTTCCCCAGAGCAGGTCCTAATGTATGTCGTGGTGTGTCAACAAAAATAGGAAACTGTGTATGTGACATTGGAGGGAAGATACAAAGATATTCCAGATTATCAGCGGGAAATGGAGGAGGTGGCCACCAATTAGCCCAAGCTCGATGCATTTCTATCATTTGTTGCCTTAATTTTTGAATCTCTTCATTAGCTCCTAAATTCTCATTGCCCGAACTCCCAATATGATCAGTGACAACAAACTCGATATCCTTGTTGGCCATAACTTTCTCTGTAACTTGGTGCAATATGGAGGACCAGTCAAAATGCCACAAACCAACCACCTTAAACTAACTGAACAAGAGATAGTAAATGCGTTAAAATTCAACATTTTTTTTTCAAAATCTTTTTTTTTCTTTTTGAAAAGGTCACCAAACCCAAGAGGGGCGCCTACGTATCTCACCCCCGAAAGAGAAGAATCAGGTGTGCGTAGTTCGTGAAATATTGCCAAAATGGCCAATTAATTCTTTTTCCTTTCTTTTTTTTTCAAAAATAACAAATTGTCAAAAGAATTGATGAAAAACTTTTTGCATTTTTCAGGTTTAAACTCCTTATACAAAACGAAACCTATGATTACCAAAGAAAAATCTTTTTGGGTTTTCAATTTTTTTAATTTCATATGAAAATGTGATCTGAAGCTATTAACAAAAAATCTTTTTTGTGATTTTCTTTTAAAGATGTATAGGAAACACCAACTTTAAAGAAAAATTGAAGAAAATCATTTTTTGGATTTTTCAAATAAGATCCCCGAACCCACAATAGGCCGCCTACGTATCTCACTCCCGAGAGAGGAGAATCATGGGTGCGCAGTTCGTCTAGATTGGGCTATTAAGGATTAAATGACAAACCAAACCCTCAATTGAGAGACACGACTAAAGACATGCAAATAAAATCTTTTTGGATTTTTAATTAGAAACTAACACAAACAACTATGAAAGCAAAAAAATCGTTTTGATATTTTTGCTATACAAAAATGTACAAAGCTCCTATTGAAAGGAAAAAATATTTTTGGTGTTTTCGAATTGTGAATACTTACTAAAGAAACAAAAGGAAAATCTTTTTAACGTTTTTGATTTTTTGGGAAATGAGTGCAAAAAGTAAAAAAAAAACATTTTTTTTGAATAGTGAAAAACAAAAGTCATAAAGAACCCTAAAAACTACCAAATCTCTTTTTTTTTTTACTTTTTTTTCTTCCTTTTTTCCAACAATTTCTTGCCTACACACTTTGCCTCTAACTCATACTTTTTCCCAAATCAGTATGTCAAATTACCATGTTACCCTCAAAGATGCAACATTTTGCATGTAGGGATGTTTTTAGAGGGGAATCTTGTACAAACGGACACGTGGGTCCCGCTAGGTCTCAATATTATGCAAATAAATATTACCTAAAGGCTGACCTATGCTGGGATCCACTAATAAGGCTTTTCAGGGGAGAGTATGGTCAATAATGGATTGTTTTAGCTGTCCACCTACTCCATACAACCCAACGGCTCCCCCTCCTAAAATAAAGGTGACTCAATTATAGGTCGTGACACACATGTAATACGAACTTATTGCAGAAAGAAAGACTCGGGTTATGTACATGATGCCAGATATAAAGCGGTAACACATAAAATAAAAACTGTAAACAAAGAGCACGTAGGCACTCAACAATGATAAAAATTGACACAAAACAACACAAACAAAATGTCTATACACCTATAGTGCCAAGCTAAGCCGATACAAACTCCAAAATAAGCTCGAATTCTGAAAAGTCCCCAGCAAAGTCGCCAGAGCAGTCACAACCGTTATTTTTACCAAAAAGATTAATTTAAAGTTTTGAAGGGTTTTCATTATTAAGTGAAAAAATGGAGATTTATTCCAAAAGGACTTTTTATATTTAAAACTCAGAGTCGCCACTTGGCATAATTCGGTGTGCCAAGTCACCTTTGGAAATCTTTTTCAAAAAGGTTTTAACTCTATAACTGATCTACAAACAGAGATTCCGGTTAAGGAATTTTGTTGACAGAGGAAAAGGTGTTAGGAACCCCTTGATCCCATGGTTTGACCATGGTCGCTCGGTGGAGCGTATCGGCTAATTTGACATTATGAATATATAAACCACAGAAAATCACACAAAACAATCAATCAAACAAACAAACAAAAAAAATCCAAAATTATAGTGTCTTGCCCGATTATTACAATCTCGAAATATAAAAATGCGAAAATATAAGCCTATTCTATTCTATGCTAATTCTAAACTACACTCCCTTGCTTTCTCCACCCGACGTTCTGAGCCTTGATTGTGCGTCGTCTTCAAGTACATGGTACTTCGGGGGATTCCTCAAATAAATCAATACAAATTCCTCGGGGCATCCCCCGACCAAATGAATACAATAGATCCCAATGCATAAATCAAAACCATTCCACAAATATTTTATCATTCAATAATCATAAATCCTAAGTTTTGCGTACCCCCTATCGCTTGCCTATAATTACGACGGACTATCTTATGCTACTATTATGTTCAACATAATGAATCAAAATTAATCCAAATTCAATGACATCTTTATCCATTTCATGTCAAACTACCGATTCAAATTAATTCATTAATCTCCGATTCCCATCCCCAAATTTATACATGACAGTTTAAACATAAGAACAATTATCCATCCATATCATCATCGATTTCATGCTTACGACTACTTATTCAGGTAAAACAACACCAATTATCAACAAAATTATTCAGTCAACAAACAACACACTACCACAACATCCATGCACCAAATATCATAAATAAGGAAGTCAACAGAGTAAAGATTAGAAATTGACCTTCAAAGAATGGATTTCATTGAGAATAATTTTTAACAAGGCTCGAACTTAGAATCCCAATAGAATACCTCAACAACGAACTAAAATCCAACACGGTATTTGAGAAATTGCAACCCGCAACAGACCACAATGAACAGACTGGCCTAAACTAAATGCAGTACCCATATTGACTGATTTTAGAATCGATTTGGATAAAAATGGGTGACGCTGTTGTTGTTCTCGTGGACGTCGTAAATCAATCCAAACCAAATTAAAAACCAGCAAGACAAACTGAATACGAACTCCTAAATCGATAATTTTGAACAGAATTATGAATCCAAAACAAAAACTAGTTTGACCAAGAATAGGAATCGCGAAAACAAACCACGAACGAACCCATTTCCGATCCGGCAAAAATAGACCACCCCCTTCCAAAATCCGGTGAGCTGATCGGGTTTCCCCTCACTTTTTTGTTATTTTCTTCCCAGTTTTCAATCTTCAATCTCCCTCTCTCACACACGATTTACTTTTGTTCTTGACTATTTTTTGTTCTCAATAGCTGGGTGCGTGGATAGTAGTGTGGATTTCACTTTGGTGAGGGTCCTTTTGCCGTGACAGTGGTGTGTAAATATGATAGTGTGTGTAGTTCTCTTGGTACCAAGAAAAAGAAAAAAGAAATGGAGTATGTATGAGATGGGTGAGGTCCTCCGTGAGAATGAGTGTTGCTGTGATGATGGGGAAGAAAAGAAAATTCTCCACTATGTGTTATGCATCTATGGTGAATAAGCCATTGAGATTATTTTGTGTGGATGCTGAGAAAGTGAGGAATTTTTGAAGTGTTCTTATGTGCCCATGGTTAATTGAGAGTGGTGAGTATATGGGTCTATATGTATGTGCAAATTGTGTCCCCCTCTAATTCTCCTCCCTCAATTTGGTATTCTTTTTAAAGTATATATAAATGGAAAAGATCCCTATGTGTTGTATCCCCCAATTCTCGTGGGGTCCCCCTTCCTGTTTTGTTGTATGTATAATTTGTTATGAACAAAGAAGAAAAAAATGTGAGATGGAAATGGGTGGAGTCACGTGGGTAGGTAGGGTAGGGGTAGGGTGTGGAAGAGGAGTAAAAATTAGTTAGGATAAGGGAACATTTTGGGATTGGTGATTTAATTTGTTAGAATTTGTTGTATTTGTTTTCTTGTGGGGAAAGTATAGAATGGGTGAGGGTACAATAAAGTGAGGTAAAAATGAATAAAATTGGACTTGGGAGGGACAAAATTAGGTGTCTACGGTAAACACAGAGGCAAACGAAGATACCATGGCATGACTTTATACACAAATGATCAAATAATGACATGATAAGCACCACTGAAGAGTTCCTATGAACATGCTTTCTAACACATAAAAGCATCCAATGAGTAAATAGATAACTAAATTGCATCGTTTTAGGTACGTACAGGTGAGCAGCAATAAGAAATAATAAATACTAACACTTGTGAGAAAATGATGCGGGGATCCCACTAAGCCTCCCAGAAAACCAAAGAAGAATATTTAATTGCTTTTGTATTAAAATAATCCATGATTTTTATTAGGAGAGTAATGGTTGTGTCACTTGTCCGTTAACGGAAAAGAAGAGTTGTTTATATAGTGGGAGAGTAGAGAAGTAAAAGGTGAGGAATAGGTAATAAAATCAATCAGTGTCGATATGAAAGGAAAATAAAATATTCTGTAAAATCAGTCAGTAAGTTAATCAATTGAGTGGGCGAGAGATATGCTAATTCGTTGGTTAAGAAAACTTTTTCCTTTAAATAAGTGATCCAATCAATCAAAGGGAAAAGTAAAAAAGGTAAAAGAATATTCAGGAAAAATTCAAACCTGTGGATTGAATCCCCAAAAGGAACAAAATATGTTTACTTACCTTAAATGTATACACACAATTTGTCAAGTATGTGTAATGAAAAATAAGAAAGATCACACGAAAAATTTCTTCCATAAATATGAAACCATGATGCCATTATTTTGTTTAAAAAAAAAAATACAACAAACCAATCGATAAACATATTCTCATTCACATACAAGTTATAAATATTCAAGTAATATTTATTAAAAATGACTCAAAAGAAAGGAAAAGTTGTCTCAATTTCAACAAGGAAACTGAATCAATTAACATCATACCAAATAAGAGAATCTTCAATTAGTAAAACATCTATTTATGACATGAAATCTCATCAACCAAATATGAGAGAAAATAATAAAGTGTCAGTGTAAGGCAAAGTAAAAATCAGTCACGTAATTATCCCTTCAACAATAACCCAATTCACATCAACACGTCAACTGTCCATCTCACTATGTAGGAATTATGATGAAGTGTCAAGACATGAGTATGTGCTAAATTATTTCTAATGCCACAATTGATAAAAATTGGGGTTCATAACACATGACAATCTAAACAAGTAGTCAATAACGAATTATAAAGAATTGTACCAAAACATCAATCGGACTACATCAGTTTTAAACGTTAAACATTGTCAAAGAAAAGAAAAGAAGAGGATAGCATTAATACGACATGCAACTTCAACATATAAACAAACCTGTGGATGGGTTATTGAGAGCACATCTTTTTTATTTTCAAAAATGGGTTAGCGGTGCGGAGAAGGTTGGTGGCGGGTGGACGGCGAAGATGACTTGGGGTGGCGATGGTTGATTCGCAGAGGAGGTTAGAGTGCAGGGGGGTCTCATGGTGATGTTAGAGCAGAGTGCTGGCATGCTAGTTCATCCTCGGAATGGGAAAACGAAGGGAGAGATGGTGATAGAGGCGGACGGAGCTGGTGGAGCGACGCTGGCAGTGGCGAAGACGGACGGCGGGACGTGAGGGAGGGAGCTGTTGTCACTGGTCGTTGCTGTTTTGCCGGAGATGGAAATTTCTTCGGTGGTTGAGGCAGTGGTGGCTCGTGGCGACGTTAATGGTGAATGGAGGGACGGCACCAGAGCGGGCTGGTCGCTGGCTGTTGTTCGACAATGTTGGGGATAATTTTTCTAAAGGGATAAGAGAGAGAGGTTTGTGGAGAGAGGGAGAGAGAGGCAGATGAGAGAGGGAGGTAGAGGCTGATAGGAATGAAAAATTAGGGTCAGGTTTGGTTTCGGTTGTACAAAAGGAAGATAAATGGGATTTAATCTCAATCGTTAGATCAATCTTAATCAACGGCTGACATTTAAGCTTGTGTGGAATTAAAAAGGATCATAATAGATTAGGCTAAAATTGACGTAAATATGGCTAAAATTGACATGAATAAAATGTAAATTGGCTAGATTTGTAATAGATAAGGTAAAAATTAAGCTATAAGATAAATAAATTAGACAAATTGATTTAAAAAATAGGCCGTTATTTAAATTAAAGTAGAGATAATAATATATAATGATAATAATAATAATAATTAAATAATAAATTATAATAATAAATAATAAATAATAACATATATAATAATGATTTTAATAATAATAAATAAAAATACTAATATAAATAAATAGTATTAAATAATGAAAAACTAGACATTGTGTTTTGAGAAAAAAAATATGAGTGTGCACAATTACGTGAAAAAATAATTTAATAAAATTATATGAAATATCGTATTTAAAAATTATAAAATGATGCTAAAAGATAGTAAAATAATTTATGCATTTTTCTGAATTATGAATGCGATACGTCAGTACATATTTAATGTAAAAAATGATGTGTAAAAATATTGATAATTAAAATTAAATAATTTGATAAAAATAACAGCCTAAAACTGATATCGGGAGGTCAAAATTGGGTGTCAACACCCATCGCATGTCTGGGAGTTGGTCTTTGAATGATCACCAAACTTTATTTAAGGAAATCGTCTCTGATTTAGAGAATCTACAGGTTAAGTACAATGAGGAAGATCTAGGGTTAATTTTGCTATGTTCGCTGCCTGCATCATATTCGACCTTTAGGGATACGATTTTATATAGTCGTGATACCCTAACCCTAGCTAAAGTCTATGATATGTTGTTCTCTAAGGAGAAGATAAAATATCTTGTGAATGGGTCGGTGACTCAAGGAGATGGTCTCATTATTCGAGGAAGGACTCATGAGAGAAACTCTAGAGGTGATGACAAAAATAGGTCAAAATCTAGAAGCAGAGACAAAACCTATAATTACTGCCAGAAGAAGGGTCATATCAAATCTGAGTGTTATAAGTTATAGAATAGAACTAAACCGGAAGCTGAAAACTAGAAAGAAAAACAACCAGAGAAGTCCGGTGAAGCCAATTTTGTTGAAGATGGCAGTAGTGATGGAGAACTCTTGGTAGTTTCTGATAGTAACTCCAAACCCTATGAGAATTGGATTTTTAATTCAGCTTGCACATTTCATATATGTCACAATTGGGATTGGCTTACAATATATGAAATGGTCTCTAAAGGTGCTATGTTAATGAAAAATAACACACCTTATAATATAGCTGGTATTGGAATAATTAGGATTAAGATGTTTGATAGGGTTATGAGGACACTTGTTATTGTGCGGTATTTCCCAGACCTTAAGATAAATCTTATTTCCTTGAGTACCCTTGATTCGAAAGGATATAAATACATGGATGAAGGTGGAGTCCTGAAGGTTAGTAAAGGTGATCTTGTTGTGATGAAGGTACAGAGAAAAACTGCTAATTTATACGTCTTGCAAGGCTTTACGGTTCCAGGTGATGTTGTTGTTTCTACTTTATCTCTATCAGATAGTGATGTTGCTAAGCTTTGGCATATACGTCTGGGATATATGAGTGAAAACAAGATGGCTGAACTAAGTATGATAGGCCTTCTTGATGGCTAGAGTATTACCAAATTGGAGTTCTGTGAGCACTACATTTTTGGGAAGCAGAAGAGAGTCAGATTCACTAAAGGCATCCACTCTACTAAAAGTACACTTAATTACATTCATTTTGATCTATGGGGGTCCTTCTAGAGTACTTTCTAGAGGATGTGCTAATTACATGTTGACTATTATTGATGACTATTCCAGAAAAGTTTGGGTGTACTTCCTAAAGTAAAAGAATGATGTATTGCCTATTTTCAAGGAGTGGAAGACTATGATTGAAAAATAAACAGGGAAGTAGGGAAAACCCCTTTGGACTGATAATGGTTTAGAGCTCTATTCTAATGAATTAAATGTTTTGTGCAAGTCAGAAGGAATTGTCGGCACTTAATAGTTCGTCATACTCCGCAGCAGAATAGTATGGCTAATGAATGAATAGGACTATAATAGAGAAGGTAAGATGTACTCTCTCTAATGCTGGTTTACCCAAGTCTTTTTGGGCTGAAGCTGCTTCCACAACTTGTCTTCTTATTAACCGCTCTCCTCCAGTTGTGATTAACAAAAAGACTCTATAAGAGGTATGGTTCAGTACCACTGCCAGTTACTCTAATTTGAAGATTGTCCTTCTTATGCTCATGTTGATAATGAAAATTTGAAACCTAAATCTGTCAAGTGCTTATTTATGGGTTATAAGTCTGGTGTTAAATGATATAAGCTTTGGTGTCCAGAAAACTGAAAGATTATAATTAGCAGGGATGTTGTGTTCGATGAAACTGTCGGGGATGTTATAATTAGCAGGGATGTTGTGAACTTAGCAAAGACTTACAAATTACTACCAGGGGTGGCTCAAGCGTATTGGTGGCCTAATGCGAAAATCAAATAGAGGCCTTCAACCTTTTTAAAAAAAATCAAAAAAATGATTTTTTTTACTAACTCTATTTTCAAAATTATATAATCGATTTTTTCTAATTTTTTTTTTAAGTAACAATATAATTAATGCATTTAAATTTTCTTGAGACGTAATACTCTAGATATATGAACTTCTAATAATTCTTTTTTTATATATAAAAAAATAATTTTTCTATAAATAATATTTATTTATTTTTTAAAAAATCTATAATATATTATCGTGAAAAATGAGGCCCCTCAAATTTGGGGGCCTAAGGCGACAACCTATTTTTTTCTAAGGTAGAGCCGTCCCTGATTACTACTATCTTTTGTGACATTCAGTGCTATCTTCCTTACAAAAAATTAGATGTTTCACGAGAGGACAAATCACATCAATGTTCGGTATCATTTTGTGCCTGAAATTATTGCTCGTGGTGATATTGTGTTAAGCAAGATTAGTAATCATGATAACCCTATTGATATGATGACCAAGAGACTACCAAGTGCCAAGTTTGAGCATTGCTTGGACTTGGTTGGTGTCATTAGTTAATATATGCCCTTAGAGGTTTTTGTAGAAGAGGTGGAGAGTTTTCTTAAAACGGATTTGATTTCTGAATTAGAATTCGTGTCAAGGTGGAGATTGTTAGAGTTTATGACCCAAATTCCATTGATCCGGCCCTGAAAAGTTCGTGGTGCGACCCATGTTTGTATGCTTTTGGGCCTAGGATTTATTTGTACGTACGTATTATAAAGTGCAATTTAGTGGGTCGTTTGGGATGTTTTTATTACATCATTCTCCTCATTGTATTCTCCATCCTTCATAGTGAATTTCCTCTGCCTTTGCCATGGTTTTTCCCTCAAGGGTTTCCACATAAATCTGTGCATCTTCTTATTTTATTTTGTTTTGTGGTATTGCTTATTCTACCCGATTATAACAGTGAAGCTGCCGAAGGTACTGCCTACTGTGCCATTATCCTGGCATCTTTTCGGTTGCTCTAATTTTCTTGATTTTGGGTTAAAGTATGGTGAATATGCAATTGTTATATAGATTGTACCAGTTAAATTTCTAACCTTTTCTGACTCCTCAAGTAGGATTCGAGGTCTTTTTACTGATTTTTTCAACTGGACTGGTTTAACTACTACTTAACTTAGAAGTGTCTCCACACCTCAAAATGTGGTAGGTAAAACTAAGGGAACAAAAAAAGGCTTATCCGGTGGATGAAGCATCCTACATTTAGTAGGGTCTGGGGAAGGGCCATACCTCAAGAGAGTGATGGTTAAATCCGTGATCTATAGGCTATAGGGGTACAACTTTACCATTGCTTCAAGACTTTAGCAATTTTGGGTAAATTAAGCATATCAACCGCAGGATAAAAATACTATTGTAATAACTAATAGCAGGCACACCCTCTTTTCAGTACCATCCCCATTTCTCCCTTGCTCCAGCCAGTCTCTCCGTTAATGATTTTGAAGTTTAGAAATTGCATATTAATGCATCTAAATCATAAGAACATTGAGGTTAGGTTGCTGAAAGTATCATTATTTACTGTTGGAGTTGTTCACCTTCCGATTATTGAGCAATTCAAATAGTTTAATTACTTTAAAAGTAACAAAAACTAGTTATGTGATTTACTGTAGGAGAAATAAAACATTGTCCCAAATTTTCTAATAGTACTTCTTTATTGAGAATCACATTTCTGGGCTGATCACTGCGCTTTTTCAGAGCTTTTCAATTGATGTTGCTTCGAAATTTCTGAGAGATGTTAGATGATGCTAGATTAAAAAGAAGAGAGTTAGACCATAAATATATTTAATTATCATATGAACTACAGAGTTATTTTTAATAAAAAATATTTTTGATGTTTGATGATTACTGAATGATAACAATCTTCCGAAATAATATGAATTAAAGATTTAAAATAATGTTATTTCATAGAATTGTCACTACAAAAATATAGAAATTAGCAATGATTAATTAAATTTTATCATTAAACAAAGTCCATCTCTAATCCTTTTAATTACTGAATGTTTTGATAAGACTTTCCAAAACTAAAGGTTGAATAATGTCGAAATATTTATTGGTGAAAGTGATAGTATTACATTTAGCTTTTCCTTTTTGCTATAGATATACAATTTTAAAATTAAGTAGTTGTAGAAAGAATAACTTCTCAGACAAGTGTTTGATAAAAAATAGTTTCAACCAAAACATTTTGTAAAATAAAAATTTGAGAAAATCACTTTTATAAAATAATTTCTTTTTGCAGAAAAACTGCAGTAAATGCATTCAAAAGTTACATAATTGATCACTTTAATTTTTTTAAAGATGTACCTAGAGATGACTTGCAATTTGCATCATTATAAGACCAGGCACATTCATCATTTCCAGAATATTCTTTGGGTAACATTCTACACGGTCCACAAATAAGCAATATAATTTAATGACTATAATATTTTCAAATCAAACCAAGATACTTATAAATACAAACTGATATTAGACATAAGTATAAATTTCAGCTATTCATGCCGCTCTTTAGAAATAAATTGTAAGGAAATTTAATTAATTGTAAAATAAACTTACTTCCTTTACCAAGTTGTTATAAACTTTTTATGAATTTGGCATGAAGATGCCCAGTCCACTTTATGTTGTCCTTTTGCTTAACATCCTTGTTATTTTTGAGGTAGATATGAGCTCCATCTTTCATAGCTTGCTTTTCTAAGAGCTCATTATGTTCGTCACATACAACTGTGCATTTATTTTAAGAAGATATCAATTAAAATTGAATTGTATCATATATTATATGACTAGTTAACTTCACACATATTTATAAAATTTGTTTAATTATAAAAATAACATTACAAAACATACTAAAAGTAGGAGTTAGCGATGGATAGTTTATGTCGCTAAACAATAAATAATTCATTACTAATTTTATTTAACGATGAATTATGTTAAATTCTTTTAGCTCCGAACTATTTAACGATATATAATGGTGAATTTTAGAATATTTTTTTTATTGTGTATTTATAAAAATAATTAATTTTATCCACAATAGATATCATAACTAAAAGAGTATGGAAAATTACTCAAGGAATTATATCCAAAGCCACAACTCAAGCAAAAAGTTTTAAAAAATCAAGGTTCGACTAGTGGATATTTATTATCATCATACCAATTTTTGTAGTTCCTTCAGAAAGCATTGACATTGATGTCGAAGACGTATCAACCATGATAACTGTACTAATACAATTTGAAAGTCAGTAAAATGTTTACCAAAAAAAAAAGAAAGTCAGTAAAATAAATTATACGCAAAATTACTATGAAGATTTATCTTTCATGTACAATTTTGATATTAATTTTTAGGGTTTATTGCTACTCTTTTGTTTATGCAATTGCACATATATAAACTTATATTATAATCAGGGGCGGAGCTAGGCCTTGTTAGGGCGTTCAGCCGAACCCCCTTCGACGGAAAAATACATCATTTATATATCATTGAAATTATTTTAATGTATTTATTGTAGGTGTTGAACCCCCTTCGACTAGGTTTTCTTCGATTATTGAACCCCCTTAGTTGAAATTCTGGCTTCGCCTCTGATTATAATCACTATGTACAATTTTATACACATTTACACAAAAAAAGAAGTTAACGTATAATAATTTAGAATGAATAATCGAATCTATTATATAGAATAGGAAAAGCATAGTAATGACACACATAAGTATCGTACAATTTCAAGTTTGAAAATTATTTAAAACCAAAAATTTGAGAAAAAAGACCACTTCAGCTTTTTGATATCAACAAAGTGAATTCAAACTCAAATTAAAATTAAAATATCCTATCACAATCACACTATCACAATATTTGATTATTTAAATAAACTTAAACATGATTATGTATTTTGAATTATTATTGTTATTATTTTTAAATGGAAAAGTAAAAATAATTAGAACTGTATTTATTAAAATGCCATGTTTATAATATAAAACTAAAAATTAAAATTTAGATTAAAAAAAATTAACAATATCGCTTCCTTTATTTTGTTTGTGTATTACTTTTCTTTTTTCTTTTTATTTCCTATCTAGTGTTTGGCATCTATATTATTGGAACCCGATTAATCTGAATTCGTGTGCGTGAGGTCCATTCGGAGGAGGCACCTCCTATCAAGAATTTTTTCATATCCAAGAATCAAATATGAGACCTCTAGTTAAAAAAGGAGTAGCTCCAATTGGATATAATTATTTTTACTGAAGGTAAAATATTAAATAAAAATTAGTTAAAATATTAGAGTTTATTGAAATTCTAATATATAAGGATGAAAATGAATAAAGTGAAAACATTACATAAGTAAAGATGCGTGAGATTTCAAACAATAAAATAATATGTTAGATTAGAGTGGAAGAAAAAACTCCACAAAATTAAGAGGGGAATTTTAATTAAAAAGAAAATTATTTTTCATGAAAATCATATTTTCTTGCTTTTTTTTTCTACATCTAATATAAGATAAAAAAAAAAAATTATCTCACGATGAATAGTACTAATAATCAAATCGATGTTTTCCTTGGTCTTTCTCTTCCCACTCTATTTCCTAATCTTGTGTCACCTCTACCATTCAAACGATTGTTTTAAAATGGTAGATAGACTGTAAATGTCAAAAGATCTGCACCTTCAAAAATTATTCTTAAGAGATTTAATTTATTTTCTCCTCCGATTCTATATCACTTGGACCTATTGACAAAAATTATTTATTCCTCCCTTTTCCTTCAAAAACATCGTGTAAAACAATTTTAAAGTCATTAAATAATTTATAAAATAGTGTCCCTTCAAGGAGATTTGATAAAATTGAAAGGATACAAATATTAAGTAAAACTACCGTCCTCCTCTAAAAAGTCATAGGGAAAGCTAATGGAGTAAGTGACATGCTTATAAAGAATCTAATTTAATTCCTTATAAACACATAAAACTCATTTTAACTAGGAAAACAACATAAACAAACATAGAAATGATGTTGTGACAACTAGGAAAAGAAAAATTCAAAATTTATAAGATAAAAATAAAATTTAAATGAGATCGATTTTAAAATCGTAAATGAAAAAATTATCAACATATCAATTAAATCTCTTTTAAAAAGAAAATCACATATAATTTATTTATATCAAAGAATAAAAAATTATAAGTTCAATATTAATTTTTAGAGATGTTAACTTTATAGTCCTTACACTTTAGCAAATCAACAATCTTGATAGCAATATTATTGATCTGACTAACTAGCATCACACGAACTTCATCTATCATTCCAAAATAAGTAGTTGCCACTGTATTATCGCTATCACAGTCTGCGATGAAATTGTATTGATTATATGCAGCCCTAATGAATATAGGGAGGATTAATTTATAGAGATTGAGACTTAATCTGGTACGCCCATCAAATAGATGGTGGACGAACAAGATCTATTCTTTATTAAATATTAGTTATAGATTTTATATTAATTGCTCCACAAATTTAAAAAAAAAAGGAAAAAAATTAAAATATACGACCTTAGGTTGTTTATTATAAGTCATAACAATACTTTTTAGATTGGAAGTCATAGCAATTTTTAAAATAAAAATAAATAATTTTTTTATTTTTGTATAAAAACCCTTAAAATAAGGCATTGGTTACTAAAAGATATGAACCATCCCCCTGTTTTAAGAAAAATAATTAAACCTCAAAAGAGAAAAATATAGGCAAGGAGGGTTAGATCTTACCTTACCATTCTTAATGAGGTAACAAACCCTCAACTAATCAACAACCGTGTAAAAATAAGAACTAGAGAGAACTAGATATTTTAGGATCATTCTAGAGTTTATGTTACACTCTATGATGATATTACAAAGAAGGATGCTTAAGTAGTGAAAAAATATAAAGACGAATGAGAAGTTTGAGTTATTAATCACGAACTCCTTTTTACAAATGTATGAACTAAAAAGAAACACTGGCCCATCTAAAGTACATTGATATATTCGATACTTCTTTCTTCTTCGAACCTATTCAAAATCACTTGAAAATTCATCACTTCTTGAATTTCTTGGGTCTTATTAAAGTTGTTAACACTGTCGCATGATTTTGCTTTGTCGGTGGTGTCTTGGAACAAACTCCTCTGTCACCTTACCATCCCAACTTTTATTTTTATCGTGATATGTTTTTATTTTTCTATTTTTTTTGCCCAGGAGAGATATCGACATCCCGAGCTGCACTTGCAAAGCATATTTCCAGCATGTCTTCATCACTTTCCTCAAATATGTCATCGTGTTGGAGGATTTAAAAACTCTTTGAAGACAATGTATCACTTTTCACCAATTGTTTGGCAGTACTAATTGGAGAAAGGAAATTTATTACCCCACCTGAAGTTTGCTTGCAGCTTGATGAATAATTACGATTTGCAAATTTATTTGGGACGAAAATTGAAGCTTGAGCATTAAGTTTGTTGCCAATATTATTCGCCTGATGTTCGTCTTCTTTATTTACCAAATCTGCCTAATAATGAGAGCTAGTATTACTTTGTTGCTCCTAACAGAATCAGGTTATTGATTTTTCTTTAATACTTAAGCAACCTCTAGATTTAATATAAGCATTGTAGGTTTTTTGGATTAATTTCATGACCACCTTTATCCGAGAGAAGATCAAAAGTATTTGGTCAAGAAATGTCCTTTGGGGAAGAAGCTCGAGCATATGGAACATTCCTTGCTAGCTGCACATTAACGCGAGTAGGAGAGCTAATTCAAATGCCTAAATATTTTTTATGTGCTACCATGGTCCAGTCCTAGCCAATACTGCTATCGACTCCCTTGATTTTATTCACTGATTCATTACCAGTAACATGCTTTTCACTGATGGAATGTTCAAAATGAGTAGAATTAGAAGGGGACTGCAAATTATCAAATTCTAAAGTTTTATCCAATGATTTCTTAGAGACATTCAAGCACGAATGTTATCCAGAATTTTAACTATTCGCCACAACATCGTGAATATGGTGCATATCTAACTGTGACATCTCATGGGTCATCAAATTTATGGGTTTTAAAGATGTATTATGCTCTTTTTCATTAGTGTATTGTTCAACAATTAAGTTCCTCACTTGTAGTCCATATTTCGTTTGAGATGAAGGGACTAAGACCTTAGAATTCTCTCCATATTGGACCATCAACTCACGTGCATCCACATCACCTATTGCATTATTTTTTGCAATAATTTGTTGCTGCTGGGAATCAACATTCGATGCAACAAGCTTAATAACATTGTTATGGACCTCAACATCTGTACGGGAACTTGCCAACAAGTTGGGTGGTTGGTTCTTTTCATGAGGTCTACGATTTCCATCTTCCCATCCTCTCTTCTCATTTAAAAATCCTCTCATATTCCCTTGAAATTTTTCTCCTATAGCTTCTTCACAACCTTCACCACCTGCATTCTAGATAGTATCTAGTTTCATTTTTAGTATCAAACAATATGTACCTTCATTATTTCCTTGGTGTTTGTGCAAAAATTATACACAAGGGTAGATTATCATAAATAATTTTCTGGAAACTCTCTACAAGCTTACCAGTTGTATTGTCCAAATATCAAAATCATATTTTCTTTAAAAGTTTTTTCAGTAGGTCTGGAATCACCTTAATCCTACGGTGCTCGGTCTGGACTTAACTTGTGTTGCTTTATCTATAGCTATTGGTATTCCGACTGCTACTTCTATAGACAATAATAACCTCTTAGCAAATAGATCTACAGCAAGGTTTGGTGAAGAAATACACACTGCTGCCTTAGTCGTTTCTTCTTTGTAGTTAAAACCGATAAACCACGAGAATATCCTATATTAGTTCACCTTTCCATTGTAAGAAAAATATTTCACTGATCTTGCAAAAGCAGTCACATAATCATCATATTGATCACATGCACCTTAGCAAGAGTTGTCGTGGTGCCAATGAACTAATTAGACAATGACCCTTGATTCTGAGATGTTTCGATAGCAGTGTCCTTAGGTCCTTCAAACTAGTGCACCTAAGGAAAGTTTAATCACAATTGCTTGATGCAACCCTTTCTCGATAGCAAATGCTTCTCTTTTCTCCATTGTAAAATATTCAATTGGTTTTAGTTGAGTTCTCGTAATATTTTGCACAATCACAATAGAATTTCATTACACAGATCTCATAAATGTGCCTATTGAAGTTGATGATCCTTTGGAGGACTACTTTTCTACAGAGGATATAGAATTTTCTAGCACTGATATAGATGTGTAGCATTCTATGGTCCAGTCTACCTTACAAAACACGGCAGCATCTGATGATCAAGTTGAAGTCCCTTGCACCTCTATTCCACTGTCCTCTTCTCATGCAATATGTTCTCCAAGAAGAACATCTAGGATGTCTAGGCAACCTGTTTGGCTAAAGGACTATGCTACTTCTAAGGATGGAAAGAACTGCAGATATTCCCTGGAAAACCCCCTATTCTATGATAAAACTACAAGGTCATATCATAGATACTTAAGCAAATTCTCCACCTTGGTTGAACCACATACTTCTAGGCAAGCTGCAGTAGATTCAAGATGGGTCGAGGAAATAAAGCTATAGATTCAAGCACTTGAAGAAAACAAGACCTGGAGGTGGTGCCTTTACCGCTCGAAAAGAATACTGTAGGATCCATATGGGTGTATAAGAT
The DNA here is from genome assembly GCF_002878395.1 of Capsicum annuum. Taxonomy (NCBI): domain Eukaryota; kingdom Viridiplantae; phylum Streptophyta; class Magnoliopsida; order Solanales; family Solanaceae; genus Capsicum; species Capsicum annuum. The sequence goes on along the minus strand of NC_061116.1, from coordinate 202,452,674 downwards.
AAAGTATCAACCTAATAAAGAGGTAGAGAGATTCAAAGCTAGATTGGTAGAAAAAGGTTATAGTCAATAAGAAGGTTTAGATTATCATGATACCTTTTCTCATGTGTCTAAGATGGTTATAGTTAGAAGTGTAATTGTTGTAGTAGCTTCAAAAGGTTGGTTTCTATATCAGATGGATGTCTACAATACATTCTTACAAGGTGATCTAGATGAAGAGGTTTACATGGAGATGCTAGAAGGTTTCAAACAACAAAGAGACACAAGAGTATGCAGATTGTTGAAATCCTTATATTCTTAAACAGGCTTCCAGACAATGGAACCAGAAACTTACTAATGCCTTGATAAATGCTGATTTTGTTCAAAGTGTACATGACTATTCCTTGTTTACATTGAAGAAACAGAAATACATAGTGATAATTTTAGTCTATGTTGATGACTTACTCATCACTGGTAGCAGTTCCTCATTGATATTTGATGCTAAGGAGGTTTTACACAAGCAATTTAAGCTGAAGGACTTAAGTGAGCTTAAGTATTTTTTTGGTATTGAAGTGCTAAGATCAACCACAGGTGTTTTGTTGAACCAGAGGAAATATATTCTGGAGCTTATCTCAGAAACAGGTCTTAGGGGTGCTAAGCGTGCTTTCACTCTATGGGGCATAATCTTAAATTGACTACGATGGAACATGATCATGCAAATGGTTGTCCTGAAGATACAATTTGGACCGATATTACCTCTTATTAGAGGCTTGTTGGAAAATTGATGTATGCTACTATTACTGGACCTGATATTAGTTTTGTTGTTCAGACTCTTTGTTAGTTCATGCAAAATCCCAAAAGATATCATTGGGAGGCTGCTACTAGAGTGGTTGGATACGCTAAGGGTACTATTGGTCAAGACATTTGGTTAAAGGCTCAACCTGCTATGACTCTTTTTAATTAGTTTGATTCAAATTGAGCAGCCTGTCTTAATACTAGGAGGTCTATTACTATCTATATAGTGAAGTTTGTAGATTCCTTGGTCTCATGGAAGTTTAAGAAGTAGTAGACAGTGTCCAGAAGCTCAGCTGAAGCTGAGTACAGAAGCATGGCTTCAGTGATTGTAGAGGTGACTTGGTTGGTTGGTCTGTTCAAGGGCTTGAATGTACCTCTCACTAAACCTATCAAGGTAATCAGTGACGTGACAGTAGATCAGTTATTCAACTGGCTGAAATCCCTGTGTTTCATGAGAGAACTAAACATATAGAAAGTGATTGTCACTTTATTAGAGACAATATCAAGTATGGTTTGGTTCTAACTCAGAGTCGGAACCAAGATTTCAACTGAGAGGGTTCAATATTCAAAGAAAACATAGTCAAAGGGGGTTCAACACCTACTATAACCACATAAAAAATAATTTTAATCATGTATAAATAGTATATTTTTCCGTCGAAAGGGGTTCGGCCGAACCCCCTAAAGGAGGCTAGCTCCGCCTCTGTTCAAACTCATGATAAAGTGTCTGATTTACTTACTTATATACATATAATAGATAAATTTTTAAAAAATGTTTTTAAATCTTTTTTTAAAAACTGCTACAACTTACAATTAAAAACTTAATTCAATAAATATAAAAAAAAATACAATTACAATTTACAATAAATAATTTTAAAAGTAAATACAAAATAATTTTTACATAAAATAATGGTAATGACACAATGTAACAATTTTATGATCCAATTTGACATCAAATAGCGATATTTAACCTTTCTAGTCAAAATAAATAGCCCATAAACATTTTCTCTCTCTTTCTATGAATTGTTCTACAGTATATATGAATCATTTTCCAGTGATTGCTTACTTTGTTTTTTTATTAAGATTTCCCCTAGTTACAGATAAAAGTCATTTTCCTTTACAGATATTTATATACCTGCTTAAACTAATATTTAGATATTGTTTTCAACCTTCAATGCTAGTATAGGGTCTATGATATACCCTCCAGTACCTATTTCCTCCCATTGCTCTAGTGCCCTTGTTGATTTGGGGCATGTGGTATATAGAGTTTGCTATGATGGCAATAGTAGTGCTGGGTTTGGTACTTGCTTTAGTAGGAAGAGTGAAAACGAGGGAGGCTTTGTGTGTGTATATTGATTAAGAGAGGTAGCTGATTTGGCTAATGAGATTTAACAAGTGACACATGTCAAAAGTCAAAAAGGTTATTGTAGCAGCAGCAGGAAACAGATACTGGAGGGGATCCTAATCACAGCTACTCCCTCTGTCCCAATTTATGTATAGGTGTTTGATTGTTCATGAGGAATGAAAGAAATGCTTTAGAAACTTATTGTCCGAAATAAGCGGTTGATATTTGTATGGCTGTAAATCAACTCTTTAAGAGTAAAAGGAGAAGTTTAAAGTTGAATTGTTACTAAAGGCAGAAAGGCGTCTTCTCCAGTCCCAACTAAAAAATGAAAGAGGCATACATAATGGGATTGATGGGAGTATTTAACACTATTGTTACAATTTTTCATCCACCTTGTGTGAGTGAGTACAGTTGGTGACTGTAATGATCCAAAGTAAATGGGTCACGTGGGAGGCATGTGTTTAATGAGCAGAACTATCAAGGGCCAAGATTAGTAGTTCACTATTCATATCAATGCATCATATTCCTACAGCTAGGAGCCAACTGTCAAAATCCTACTTCATGTTAATAAATACCTAGAGATCCATCTTGCAAAGACAGTTATTGATTTACCAGTATACTTCACCCGAATATTCTCTCTCTAGATTCTTCTTCCTTTCCTTCCTTCATTATTCTTATTCTTCACCCATCCTAAACTTCATTACGTGTATTGAAAAAGCTTGAAGTCATCTATGGAGCCGTAGTGTAGCTGTCACACCCCTTTTTTACAACTCCAACAGATTTGATTTTAGTTCGAAAGTGTTTTTATTATTAAAGTGACAAAATGAAGATTTGTTCCGAAAGGACTTCTTATATTCAAAACTCAGATTCACCACTTGGCATAAATTAGGTGTACCAAGTCACCTTTGGAAATCCCTTCTCAAAATAATTTGACTCTTTAAACTGGTTTGCAAACAGAGATTCCGACTAAGGAATTTTGTTGACGGTGTTAGGCACCCCTCGATCCCGTGGTTCGACCACGGTCGCTTGGTAGAGAGTATCGGCTAATTTGACATTATAAATGTATAAACTACACAAAGCATGCAAAACAATCAATCAAGAAAACAAAACAAAACAAATCAAAATTTAGTGTCCAGTCCAATTATACAGTGCAAAATAGAACAATGCGTAAAATATAAATCCTATTTTAAGTTAATCCTAAAACTATGTTCCAATGCCTTACCCGATGCCTCGGGCCTTGATCATGAGCCTCCTCTGCGTACATGATACTTCGGGGAATTCCCCGGATAAATTAATACAAATCTCTCAGGGTATTCCCCGGCCAAATGAATCCATTAGAATCAAGTACGACCGACGTACATTCAAATATTCAACCAAACACAAGTTCTAAATTTGCCTACCCAAGCCTACATTTGCCTAACTGTTTCAACAAAATTCATGCTTATTCCAAATTAAACCGCTAATAACTAATTAAAACAAATACGTATTCACTTTTATCAATTTTAATTCTGCCCCAAACAACCAATTTTAATTCACAAATGAGATGCTATTTCACCATGCAAATCATAATCAAAGGAACCAACCACGAATCAAAACTAATACGCGTTCATCACTAACAAGGATAAAAAAACACAATATTCAATCCAACACACCAAAATACAGTAAATAATGAAATAAAAAGAGAGATAATAGAATTGGACCTCGATTCGTAGATTTCAAACTCAATGTTATTCGAATAAAAAGAATCCTCGCTCGAAAACCTCAAACCGAACCTCAAACAAACGAAGTCATCTAACTTGGAACTGAGAATCATAGAAACAAAGAGACATGGACAAGATTCTCACGAACCCACACAACCTCGAAATAAAAATCATGAGAAATAAAAGAAATCCGACCCGATTCCAATGGGTTTGGACGAAATCAAAAGCAGATCGAGGTTTGTTTGATGATTGTGTGTCGCTGTAACCTCGTTAAACTTCGGATATGACCAAAACGACAAAGAGATATCAGTTGAGACGTATTTGATGGGTTTTGAATGAATTTATGACAGCTAGACGCGATTCCAGCGAGCCTGTTGCCGGAACACTAATCAAACCACCAAACTTGTGTTCCTTAGCCTCTCGCTCTCCAAAAACTGCTTCTCCATCGTTCTCTTTCAATTTCAATCACGAATCTCTCCCTCTCTCGCAAATCTCTGTCAGTATCTCATAGATATCTCTATCGCAGATCTCTCTCACTCTCTCGCAGCTCTTTCTTTCTCACGTCATCTCTTATCTATCCATTTCTGTGTGTATCCCGATGGAATTAAGAGTGTGTAGTATATGTGGGTATGTGAAGGTGAAGTCAGTGTGAGGGTATTGTTGTTACTCTCTTATGAGGAGGGCCTGTGTGTGATATATATAAAGAATGGAGAGAATATTGTGTTCTCTGCAGGTCCATCCCTCCCAAAAATGAAAATTCAGTAAAATGGTGTATATATATTTTATTCTTTGTGATGATGGCCTAAGCAAAAAAGGTCCCCGTTATCCATTTGGAAAGAAAGACGAAAAAGGAATATCACATGGGCCTCCCTCCCCCTTCTTTTCAATTCGATAGCCATATATGTATTTTGGTTGGACAAAAATATGGGGTAGGGGTAGGGTAGCGAGGTGGGGTAGGGGCAGGGTGGTGAGGTGTGATTTTATTGAGATAAGGTTTTTTAGGATAGGACTCAATTGGTTATGGATTGTGCTTATTTTTGTATTTTTGTAGGGAGGGGGGGGTACTTACATGGTTGAGGATTCGTGGTAAGGTAAGTTAAAAAATGGGTAAAATTAAATTCGGGAGGGACAAAATTAGGTGTCTACATCATGTCCCCTTTGAATGTAAACACAAAGTGTTTTCAGACAAACAAGTAGACAATGAGATCAAATTTTGACGTCAAAGAAAGAAACAGAAGGAAGAAAGACTACCAAGTTGGAGAATCAAGTGAGGTCCCATAGAGGCTCCGGTCTGCGGCTCTGTCATTACATTAAAAATGAAAATTACAAGTTAAAAACATAAATGAAATTACAAAATCCTATCTATGCAGCTTCTTCTGGACTTTTGACTTGAGTTTTATCACCCTATTCTTCAGACGGGCCCCTGACTTGTAATTTTATCAACTTGTTGGTTGGTTTTAAATTTTTTCACCTTGTTCTTCAGGCGGGTTCCTGACTTGCTATTTCATTAACTGATTAACTTTCAATATCTTCACCCTGTCACTTGACTTTCAACTTTTTCACCATGTTGCTGGACTTTTATTTATTCGCCCTGCTCTTCAGGCGGGCTTCTAACTTGCCATATTTGTCTTTCAATCTCATCACCCTATACTTCAGGCGGGCTCCTAACTTGAAGTTCCATCACCCAGTTTTTCATGCGAGCTTTTGAAATCAAAATCAAAACTGGAACAAAAATTATCCCAAACAAAGATTATAATAAAGAAAGATTTCATTTTTTCTGAAAGTAATGTCCCATTCACCAAGAGGGTCCTGGACAGAAAGTAAAATCTCATTTTTCAGGAGGGTCCTGAACAGAAAGTAAAATCTTATTTTTCAGGAGGGTCGTGAACAGACAGTAAAATCCCATTTTCCAGGAGGGTCCCGAACAGAAATTAAAGTTCCATTTTTCAGGAGGGTCCCAAACAGAAAGTAAAGTCCTATTTTTCAGGAGGGTCCTGAACAGAAAGTAAAATCCCATTTTCAGGAGGGTCCTGAACGGAAAGTAAAATCTTATTTTTCAGGAGGGGCCTGAACATAAAGTGAAATCCCATTTTTCAGGAGGGTCTTGAACAAAAAGTGAAATCCCATTTTTCAGGAGGGTCCTGAACATAAAGTAAAATCCCATTTTTCAGGAGGGTCCTGAACAGAAGGTAAAATCCCATTTTTCAGGAGGGTCCTGAACAGGAGGTAAAATCCTATTTTTCAGGAGGGTCCTGAACATAAGGTAAAATCCCATTTTTCAGGAGGGTCATGAACATAAAGTAAAATCCCATTTTTTAGGAGGGTCCTGAACAGACAGTAAAATCCCATTTTCCAGGAGGGGCCTGAATAGAAAGTAAAGTTCCATTTTACAGGAGGGTCCTGAACAGAAAGTAAAGTCCTATTTTTCAGGAGGGTCCTGAACAGAAAGTAAAATCCCATTTTCAGGAGGGTCCTAAACAAAAAGTAAAATCCTATTTTTCAGGAGGGTCCTGAACATAAAGTGAAATCCCATTTTTCAGGTGGGTCTTGAACAGAAAGTGAAATCCCATTTTTCAAGAGGGTCCTGAACATAAAGTAAAATCCTATTTTTCAGGAGGGTCTTGAACAAAAGGTAAAATCCTATTTTTCAGGAGGGTCCTGAACAGAAGGTAAAATCCCATTTTGCAGGAGGGTCCTGAATAGAAGGTAAAATCCCGTTTTTCAGGAGGGTTCTGAACAGAAAGTAAAATCTCACAGATGTCCATTTCCAATGGTAGCTGAATTAAGTGAAGCGAATTTTCCCCTATTTCAACAAAGAAAATTTGTCAGTTACAAACTTAGTGGTGGTTTCCAGCACTTGACTTTCCTGACACCTGTTCTAGTGTTTATTCCCTTTATTTTGTTTCAGATTGCTGGCACTTGCCCCTGCTTTATCATGGAAATGACTCTAAAACAAGCATAGTAGCACTGCTTCGCCATGCTACTCAAATAAACCCTTTGAAGCTTAGTATTTCCATGAGTTCCCAGACTTATCTATTGACAAAACTTTCTGCATGCCTTGTTCTGGCTTGCAATCTTGTTTCTTTCATGTGCTGGCACTTTGTCTTGCTTTATGCAATTGAAGAAGCTAGTAGCCAATTTTGAAACTTTTTCTCACTTGTTTTGACATGGACTTGACTCAAAGACAAGAGAAAAATGACAACAATTTTTGTTTTATTTGGATAACTAACTCAACGAAATAAAAATATAATTAAAGAGAAGAAAGAAATGACAATTAATGTCCCCATTGAAAAATATGAAAGAAAAGTTTATCTGAAAATGACAATCAACTATAATGATAATGACATGCATATCGGATTAAACTGCCTGATCTTTATATCCAAAACTTTCTACCAATTGTTGTTGAGTTTATGACCTCGAAATTGAGTTGCTTCCTTAGGCCAATTGCATTTAAGACCTCATTCGGCTAGTGGCCCCTTGAATGGTTTTTTCCAACAAGCCTCTCTTATTTTCTTTTTCCCAGCTCACTATTGCCCTATGGTGTCCATGAGGGCTTTTCAGCAATGAAACTCTTTTATTTTTATTTGTCTCAACTCACCGTCATCTTACAGTACCCGTGAGGGTTTTCACCGATAAGACTCTCTCATTGTTATCTCCCTCAGCTTACCATCATCTTATGATGCCCGTGAGGGTTTTCACCGATAAGACTCTCTCATTGTTATCTCCCTCAGCTTACCATCATCTTATGGTGCCCGTGAGGGTTTTCACCGATAAGACTCTTTCATTTTTATTTCCCTCGGCTTACCATCATCTTACGGTGCCCGTGAGGGTTTTCACCGTTAAGACTCTCTTATTTTTATTTCTCTCCCGATTCTTATTACTGAGGTAGACAAGTAGTTCCCAAATACGTCATCACATTCATTGCATGATTAGTCTTAACATTCTCAATGATTGATCTGAAGGTATTTCTTTGGTTGTAGCTTGGCTTTTGGATAAGATTAGAAGAAAAGAATAACATGAGGCCTAAACGACACTTGAAGTGGAGTAGGACTTACAACTTTTGAAATCGACTCAAACAATGAATATTAAATCATGCCCCAGTTTCTTTTGACTGGGCAATTCTAAATTGTTTATTTAGTTGGACCGAGCCCTTAGTAGGGCAGCCTACGTATCTCACTCCTGAGAGAGGAGAATCAGGTCATGCATAGTTCTGGAAGCTTATTTTGCATGATTTACACTTTTGATTCTTTTTCTTTTATTGACACTTTTCTCTCTTTGGATTTTTTTCTTACTCTATTTGTCTTGACACTTTTATTTTCTTTTTCTTTTTGGACATATTTTTTTTTTAACTTTTTCTGACTCTATTGTTTTGCTCGACACTTTTCTTTTGAGCTTTGCTGACTCTATCTTGATCCAAAAGAGGGGTATGAAAGAAAAAAGGACTAAAGCTCAAATAGGTAAACAAAGGATGACATAATGTTTGGATAGCGGAATGAAATGCCTTCGTCATATCAATTCATAAAAATGCAAGTACATATCATGCAATATGAAAGTGAGAGATGATGATCATTTGTGACAATTTTTAAGCATTAACTTTTACTAAGTATGTGCGTCACTACTCTTGCACTTTGTTCAACATATCAGTCCACTTTTGTTGTATATTCCTCACATTAAATGACTCATGCTTTTGTGGAGATGATTTTCTTTCTGTTCACGCAGCCACTATTTGACCTAATTGAGCCATGTCTTTCAATTAATAACCAAGTTATTCTTATGATTCCCAAAATAATTGCCTTAATTTTGCAAGAAGGCTTGAACTTGTCCCCAAATGTTTCAGCACTCTACCTATTTTCTCAAATGCTCTTTTTTCCTAACTTTAACCCTCTGATTTAATGTTCATGCTTAAACTGGATTTTAAGATCTGACTGAAAATTCCATTAGCATGTCATATCACTAGAGTCGACATAAAATGTAATGTGGAAAGAAAACAAACAAAAACATGTTTAAAACACAAAGGAGAAAGGGACACTTCATTTAATTAAAATAAAAGATAGAAGGGTTTGAACATAACAACAAATGGACAAAACAAGATAGATCCCGAACTACAACCCTGAAATAATTCGGATAATAGAAAATAAAACAAAACAAACTACCAGACCTCTTCTTAGTAGGGAGAAGGGTGACTTCTCAATTGCTCAGCCTGACATCTTAGACATTGGTTTGCATATCAGCATGACTAGAGTCATCCTCACTATCAATGTTCTGCACCATAATTAATTTGTCTTAAATAATCTTTTTAATTTCTCTTTTCAAAGAACGACAATCTTCAATACAGTAACCCTGAATAACAGAATAATATGCACATCGTACATTAGGATCAAAACTTCTTGAATGTGGGTCAGGAGTATACCCAAGGAGAGGTGTGATCATGATTCGTTGTGCCAATCTCTAAAATAAACTGGAATACGACTCTCCAATTGGTGTGAAACTATCCCTCAATTTCTGCCTTATTTCATTGTTTAACTTGGATCGAACATCGGGCCTAGAAGGGCTTTGGTATGTTTGGGGAATTGGAGGATGACTTTGAGAAGTTGATGCATGCCATTGTGGGTAAGGAGGGAGTTGAACATATGGTTGTGCGCAATATACTAGATATGGAGGTAGGGAAACAGGGTATAATAGATTTTGGGAGTGATTATGGAGAGCTTGGGTATGAACTTGGGCTTGAGACTGACAGCAATGACGACGTCTTCTTGGATGTGCCCGTTCTCCAACTACAATAGCAGTGCCATATTTCCTATTCTTCTTTCCTCCAGGTTCTGTTAATTGATTGCAATATTGTCCCAAATATTTCACGGATTCCTCATGCCCATCTTGCTCCTCAAATGTCGATATCTCAAAGATTGGAGGAAGGTTAGCGCTTGAAGGCATGCCCTAGTCTTTGTATGAAACATCTTCTTTACCCGAAGGTCCTAGAGAATTTTTCATAGCACTTTATGCACTTTTCATTCTTCCAACCATTTTCTCCAACTCTTCTGGCACACTAGACTTCTTGTTAAGAAATTTTGGTGGTCCAGTTAACTTAAAAGCAAGCTCAGGAGTATAACAATGATCACCAAGAGTATTGAATATAGGTTCACTAGCTGCATAGGGACGCCCAACCGTTGGGCGAGCCAGTGTGGAAGTCCCATTAGAGGATTGAGCAATAAGATCACAGACGACATATGGTGGTGTGAATGTAGCAGGCTTATACTGAGGAGCTAGACGAAAAGTGGTGGAAGTATTAAGATGCTTTTGGCTTGGAATGAATTCTGAGTCATGTTGCGATGCATCAACAATAGTAGAAAACTGACTTTGAGATTTTGGTGGAAAACTCGAGGTATTTGTAGGATCAATAAAGGGAAATGGAAGAGGAGGAAACCCACTGGCCCAAGCTCAATGTATTTCTGTCATTTGTTGGCTTAGCCACCTAATCTCTTGCTTCAAACTCTCATTTTCCTGATTTATTATTTGATCCATGACGTCACTCTCTATATCTTTGTTGGACACAACTAACCCTTTGGATTTCGTGTGAGGTGAAAAATCAGCCAGAATGCCACAAACCAACCACCTTAAACTGACTCAACAAAAAATAACAAATGTTTGAGTTCAACACTTTTTCATAACCTCTTTTCTCTTTTTTTTTTTAAAAAAGATCACCGAACCCAAGAAAGGCGCCTACGTATCTCACTCCCGAAAGTGGAGAATCAAGTATGCGCAGTTCGTGAAGTCTTGCCAAAATGGCCAATTAAACTCTCTTTTTTTCATTCTTTTTCTTGAAACTTCAAAGAGAAGAAAATAACAAATTGTCAAAAGAATTGACAAAAATCTTTTTGTATTTTTCAAGTTTAAATCTTTATACAAAATGAAATCTATAATTACCAAAGAAAATCTTTTTGGGTTTTTGATTTTGAATTTCCTATGAAAATGAAACTTGAACCTATTAAAGAAAAATCTTTTTGTAGTTTTCTTTTAAAGATGTATACTTACTCTAAATAAAGAGTGACGAAAATCTTTTGAATTTTTTCAGATTCCTGTACAAAATGAAATGTATGATTACCGAAGAAAATATTTTTGGATTTTCGATTTTGAATTTCATACGAAAATGAAACTTGAACCTATTAAAAGAAAATATTTTTTTGTTGTTGTTTTCTTTTAAAGATACACATGAAACACCTACTCTAAATGAAAAGTGAAGATTTTTTTTTTTTTTTGGATTTTTAAAATAAGATCCCCGAACCCACAATAGGGTGCCTACGTATCTCACTCCCAAGAGAGGAGAATCAGGGGTGCGTAGTTCGTCCAGATTGGACAATTAATGATTAAATTACAGATTGCACCCTGACTTGAGACACGACCAAAGACACACGATGAACAACATAACAAAATCTTTTTTTGAGTTTTCAATTTGACACTTCACATAAAAAATGACACCAACTGCTATGAAAGAAAATCTTTTTGGTATTTTCATTATATGAAATGTACAAAACTTCTACCATATTTTTTGAATTTTATAAAAAGCTCCTATTAAAAGAAATCTTTGTTTGAAATTTTCAAATTATGAAAGCTTATTAAAGAAACAAAGAAAAATCTTTTTGATATTTTTGTTTTTGAAAAAATGAGTGCAAAAGGTAAAAAAAAATCTTTTTGAATTTTTGGATTGTGAAAACCAAAAGCCATAAAGAATTCTAAAAACTATGAAACTCATTTTTTTACTTTTCGACTAACTTTTTTCTTCCTTTTTTTTTCAAACGTACCTTACTTCTAACACATGTTTTCTCTGAATCAGTCCATCAAATAATCAAGTTACCCTCAAAGATGAAACATTTAGCATGACCTATGTTGGGTCCCACTAGGTCTCAATATGATGTAGATAAACATGACCGAAAGGCTGACCTATGTTGGGGTTTACTAACAAGGCTGTTTGGGGGAGAATATGGTCGATAGTGGCTGCTTTGCTTTCCACTCACTCCATACGTCCGACGATTTCCCCTCCAAAATAAGAATGACTCAACTAGAGTTTGTGTGCACGACGTGCACTCGAGGACTTGTTGCAGAATAAATAACTCGAGTTATGCACATGATGCCAGATATAAAGAAGTAACACACGATAAAAACTATAAACAATTAGCACGTAGGCACTCAACAATGATAAACAATAACACAAAAGAACTCAAACAAAATGTCTACACACCTATAGTGTCAAACTAAGCCGATACAACTCCAATAATAAGCTCGAATTCTGAAGAGTTCCCAGCAGAGTCGCCAGAGCTATCACACCCCTTTTTTACAACTCCAAAAGATTTGATTTTAGTTCAAAAGGGTTTTTATTATTAAAGTGACAAAATGAAGATTTGTTTCGAAAAGACTTCTTATATTTAAAACCCAGAGTCGCCACTTGGCATAAATCGGGTGTGCCAAGTCACCTTTGAAAATCCTTTTCAAAACAATTTGACTCTTTAAACTGGTTTGCGAACAGAGATTCTGGCTAAGGAATTCTGTTGACCGAGGGGAAGGTGTTGACACCCCTCGATCCCGTGGTTCGACCACAGTTGCTTGGTAGAGCGTATCGACTAATTAGACATTATAAATGTAAAAACCACACAAAGCATGCAAAACAATCAATCAAGCAAACAAAACCAAACAATTCAAAATTTAGTGTCCAATCCAATTATACAGTCCAAAAGAGAAAAATGCGTAAAATATAAATCCTACTTTAAGCTAATCCTAAAACTGCATTCCAATGCCTTACCCGATGCCTCGAGCCTTGATCACGAACCTCATTTGCATACACGATACTTCGGGGCATTCTCCGGATAAATCAATACAAATCTCTCGGGGCATTCCCGACCAAATGAATACATTAGAATCAAGTACTGCCCACGCACATTCAAACATTCAACCACAAACAAGTTCTAAATTCGCCTACCCAAACCTACATTTGCCTATCTGTTTCAATAAAATTCATGCTTATTCCAAATTAAACCGCTAATAATGAATTAAACCAAATACGTATTCACTTTTATCAATTTTAATTCCGCCCCAAACAACCAATTCTAATTCTCAAATGAGATGCTATTTCACCATAGAAATCATAATCAAAGGAACCAACCGCGAATCAAAACAAATACGCGTTCATCACCAACAAGGATCAAACAAAACACACAATATTCAAACCAACACACCAAAATATAGTAAATAATGAAATAAAAAGAGAGATAATAGAATTGGACCTCGACTCGTAGCTTTCAAACTCTGTAATTCGAATAAAGAGAATCCGCATTCGGAAACCTCGAACCGAACCTCAAACAAACGAATCTCAAACAAACAAACTCATCCAACTCGGAACTGAGAATCACAAAAACAAAGAGACCTGGACCAGATTCTCACGAAACCACACAACCTCGAACTAAAAATCATGAGAAATAAGAGAAATTCAGCCCGATTCCAATGGGTTTGGACGGAATCAAATGTAGATCGAGGTTTGTTGTAACCCCGGTAAACTTCGGCTATGACCAAAACAACAAAGAGATATCAGTTGAGACGTATTCGATGGGTTTTGAACGAATTTATGAAAACTAGATAGGCTCGTCGGAACAGTAATCAAGCCACCAAACTCGTGTTCCTCAAGCTCTCACTCGCCGGAAACTGCTTTGTCATCGTTCTCTTTTGATTTCAATCGCGGATCTCTCCCTCTCTTGCAAATATCTGTCACTCTCTCACAGATATCTCTCTCGCAGATCTCTCTCACTCTCTCGTAGCTCTCTCTTTCTCACGTCATCTCTTATCTATCCATATCTGTGTGTATCCCGGTGGAAATAAGAGTGTGTAGTGTATATGGGTGTGTGACGGTGAGGTCAGTGTAAGGGTATTGTTGTTATTCTCTGATGAGGAGGGCCTGTGTGTCATATCTATAAAGAATGGAGAGAATATTGTGCTCTGCGGGTCCCTCCCCCCAAAAAATTTAAATTGTGTGCAATGGTGTATATATATTTTATTCTTTGTGATGATGGCCCAAGCAAAAAAGGTCCCCCTTATCGATTTGGAAAGAAAGACGAAAAAGGAATATCACGTGGGCCCCCCTCCCCCTTCTTTTTAATTCTGTAGCCGTATATGTATTTCCATTGGACAAAAACATGGCGTAGGGGGTAGGGTAGCGAGGTGGGGTAGGGGCAGAGTGGTGAGGTGTGATTTTGTTGAGATAAGGTTTGTTAGGATAGGACTCAATTGGTTATGAATTTTGGTTATTTATGTATTTTTGTGGGGGGTAATTACATGGTTGAAGATTAGTGATAAGGTAAGTTAAAAAATGGGTAAAATTAATTTATTAATTGCTCACTGATCTATGGTGGAGTGTGTTTTTGGAGTCGTAGGTGAAGTAACTTTAGGCTTGAAGGACGTATAAGGATCTTATTAACCAAAATTTGTGTAGAGTCTAGATGGAGTATTTAATTTGTGTTTAACTGAGTCCTTCCAATGCATGATTTAAGATTATTTTTCCTTTTTTGTATATATTTCTGGATTTATAAATTTACAACTGAGTTTCTATGAACGAACCTTCTCCTCACCCACTCTGACTTCCCATTCTTTTGAAACTCTCTTGTTACTTTTGTGTTCTTTCCTTATAGAAAGGGTTGATTTGATGTTTTGGGATCATATTTTGATACAAAACGACCGAGGAAAGACACCAAAACAGCCCACAAATCGCACAGAACAGTCCACAGGGTACAAGAGACCAAACGGCTACAACATGACAACTCAAGAACCCAAGATTACTAGGTGTTCAACACCAAAACAGCAGCTACACCAGAAGAACAAGATGATAACAATAGGAACGGAACACAAGAACAATGTAACAACAACACACGGCTTCACTAGAAACAACTACAAACTAGTACAACGATTATAGGAACAAAAGATAGGAAGTGTGACATACAATATTACAAACAATAAGAACCAAGGTATATATTAAATACCAAGACCCTTAACACTCGTAATATCAAACACCAACACTCTACGATGACACAAGAGGGCGTCCACCTCTCAAGCACCAAGGTTTCTAACAATGTTTTGCAACACTAGTGATTCCACACTAGTATCACCCTAGTTACGGTTGCTCACACTCTCTCTAGAGAAGTTTCTTTCAATAACATTCAAAACTAAGTAACTAAAACCCTACAAGGTTCTATTTATATTACATTACAAAAATAAGTGACAAAAGACTAAAAGACCCTTTAGTGACTAGTCTTCAAAAATGGGCGCCCATTGAGTGACCATATGGGCGGTTTTGGGCGACCTTCACACATAGACTTATGCACTCTCTCGGTTACCTTTAATATACTCAAAAAATGTTCATAATCACGATCGTACTTGTATCATATTTTCATGGGATAGATTTGATACACAATCAGATGACAACTTTGAAAGGTAAAAGCAAACTTGCAACAGTTCTCAGCTTTCGAATGCTTGGAGTATTTTTCCAGATTATAGCTAGTGCCAATTTCTTGAATTGGCATTTGACTATGAAGTGCAATGTTTAGACCTCAATATCCCAAGTAAAGCCTCAGCTATATGGTACTCTGCAAGCTGGTAGAGATGAGTCTTATAAAGATACAATGAAGCTTTGGAACACTGCTTTCTCGCAAATCCACGACTGAATCTGCCACAAGGATATCAACTCAATTATCAGAACTGAATCTCGAAAAGGGTTTAAAAATATTGTATGGTTTCAAATTTATGTTGGCGTTAGTTGGGGGATACTAATGGCTTATTGTTATAACAAATTTTTGCTTGAAATTGAAGAGGATTGGTGTAGAATTTAAGATGAATATACAAGGGTTTCCTCTGAACTCTAATTATTACTAATTATTATTGAAGGAGAGAAAGGTGGGAAACATGATTACTCCTTTACTACACTCAACTAAGAGTAGGAAGCTGAGAAATGGAACCATGAAAAATGAGTAAAGTCATCAAAAACATTAAATTGAGTCCCTTTTCTGACTCTTCAAAGTAGGATTCGAAGTCTTTTTGCTAATTATTTTCCACTAGACTGGTTCAACTACTGCTTAAGTGTCCCCACACCTCAAAATGTGGTAGGTAGAACTAAGGGAACAAAAAAAGGCCTTGTCTGGTGGATGAAAAGCATACTGCATTTAGCCGAGTCCGGAGAAGGGTAATACCTCAACAGAATGATAGTTAAATCCGTGATCTATAGGTTATAGGAGTACAATTTTACTGTTGCTTCAAAGCGCGAGCAATTTTGGGCGAATTAAGCATATCAACCGCGGCACAAAAATACTATAGTAATAACTAATAGCAAGGACAATTTTTTTTTTATAAGTTATAGGAGTACAATTTTACCGTTGCTTCAAAGCGCGAGCAATTTTGGGTGAATTAAGTATATCAACCGCGGCACAAAAATACTATAGTAATAACTAATAGCAGGGAGAGTCTTTTTAGAGTACCTTCCTCATCCAAAACATAACATTCATACTCTTTTAAGTTTCACCCTTATCCAATTAGTATTACTTTTGGACTATACTATGCTAAATTGGTGGACCATCAGGAAGATGAATGACTTATACAGTGGGGTGCAACAAGCTGGAGAATAAAGGATATTGATGAAGACGACAAATTAAGCCTATGATGGTTGTAGAACCAATATAGTGCTGATACTTTGTATCTCATTCTAATTTTTCCAAAAGAAGAAGGTCAAGTATTCTTTGGCCTCTTTATGTTTCCTATATTATATCTGATACTTTGGAATATTTTGATTTCTTGCAAGGTATGATTAGTGGTGCAGTGGGTGCAGCTGTCTACTAAACTCAAAATATAAACACTATATCTTTCTCTTTTGCTTTTTCTATATCATAGGCGAAATAATGAATAAGAGGAATGTGGGTAGATGAATGCTTTTAAGTTACCTGAGTTATAAAACATAAAGAGATAGAACAATGAGTGAGTAATTAGTGAGATATAACAAAAGTTACCAAAGAAAAATGCCATATGCATTATTCCACAATTAAATATGGAAGATAAAGATCAAAAGATACTCCAGTATGCAGCATTTCAATGCACGTCAACATGCAACATTTCAATAGCAAATTTAATATTAAAATGCTTTAAAAACTCAACAATTTATTAAAAAAATAAAACCATTCAACTTAATTCAAACTTGTAAATAGTTAAGCAGGAGAAATTGTACATTGTCCCCATTTTTCTAATACTACGTCTTTATTGAGAATCACTCATGATTTCTGGGTTGATCAGCAGAACTTTTTAATTGACATTGCTAAAAAATTTCTGAGAGATGTTAGATGAAAAAGAAGAGAATTAGACCATAAATATATTTAATTATCATATGAACTACAGAGTTATTTTTAATGAAAAATATTTTTGATGTTTGATGATTCCGAACGATAACAGTCTTCTGAAACAATATGAATTAAAGATTAAAAATAATGTTAGTTCATTGAATTTTCACTACAAAAATATAGAAATTAGCAATGATTAATTAACTTTTATCATTAAACAAAGTCCATCTCTAATCCTTTTAATTACTGAGTGTTTTGATAAGGATTTCCAAAACTAAGGGTTGAATAATGTCGAAATATTTATTGGTGAAAGTGATATGTAGCTATTGGTTTATCTATAGCTATTGGTTTTTAGACTGCTGCTGCTATAGACAATAATAACCTCTTAACAAATAGATCCAGAGCCAAGTTCGATGAAGAAATCCACACTGCTGCCTTAGTAGTTTCTTCTTTGTAGTTAAAATCGATAAACCACGAGAATATCCTATATTAGTGCTCCTTTCCATTGTAAGAAAAATATTTCACTGATCTTGAATAAGTAGTCACATAATCATCATATTGATCACACCATAGCAAGAGTTGCCGTGGTGCCTATGAACCAATTACACAATGATCCTTGACTCCGAGATATTTCGGCAACAATGTCCTTAGGTCCTTCAAATCTGGTGCACCTGAGGAAAGTTTAATCACAATTGCTTGATGCAACCCTTCCTCGATAGCAAATGCTTCTCTTTTCTCCATTGTAAATTTGAGTGTAGGTTCACCATGAATATATTCAATTGGTTTTAGTTGAGTTCTCATAATATTTTGCACAATCACAGTGGAATTTTGTCAACACAGCGCTCACAAATGTGCCTATTGAAATTGATGATCCTCTAGAGAATGAAATTTTTGCAGAGGATATAGAATTTTCTAGTACTGATGTAGATGTGCATCCTTCTATGGTCCAGTCTACCTCACAAAACATTGTAGCATCTGATGATCAAGTTGAAGTCCCTTGCACCTCTATTCCACTGTCCTCTTCTCCTCGAATATGTTCTCCAAGAAGAACATCTAGGATGTCCAGGCAACCTGTTTGGCTAAAGGACTATGCTACTTCTAAGGATGGAAAGAAATGCAGATATTCCATGGCTAAGTACCTCTTTTATGATAAAACTACAAAGTCATATCATAGCTACTTAAGCAAATTCTCCACCTTGGTTTAACCAAATACTTTTAGGCATGCTGAAGTAGATTCAAAATGGGTTGAGGCCATGAAGCTAGAGATTCAAGCACTTGAAGAAAACAAGACCTGGGAGGTGGTGCCTTTACCACCCAGAAAGAATGTTTTGGGATCTAAGTGGGTTTATAAGATCAAGTATCAAGCTAATGGAGAGGTAGAGAGATTTAAAGCTAGATTGGTAGAAAAAGGTTATAGTCAACAAAAAGGTTTGGATTATCATGATACCTTTTCTCATGTGTCTAATATGGTTACAGTTAGAAGTGTAATATTTTTAGTAGCTTCAAAAGGTTGGTTTCTATGTCAGATGGATGCCTACAATGCTTTCTTATAAGGTGATATAGATGAAGAGGTTTACATGGAGATGGCAGAAGGTTTCAAACAATAAAAGAGACACAAGAGTACGCAGATTGTTGAAATGCTTATATTCTTAAATAGGCTTCCAGACAATAGCAGCTGAAACTTACTAATGCCTTGGTAAATGCTGGTTTTGTTGAGAGTGTACATGACTATTCCTTGTTTACATAGAAGAAACAGGAATACATAGTGATGATTTTAGTCTATGTTGATGACTTACTCATCAAAGGTAGCAGTACCTCATTGATATCTAATTCTAAGGAGGTTCTACACAAGCAATTTAAATTGAAGAACTTAGGTGAGCTTAAGTATTTTTTTTGGGTATTAAAGTGCTAATATTAACCATAGGTGTTTATATACCTTAAGGGTACTATTTGTCAAGGCATTTGGTTAAAGGCTCAACCTACTGTGACTCTTTTTTGTTGGTGTATTTTAGATTGGGCAGCCTGTCCTAGCACTAGGAGGTATGTTACTGGCTATATAGTGAAATTTGGGGATTCTTTGGTCTCATGGAAGTTCAAGAAGCAACAGACACTGCCTAGAAGCTCAGCTGAAGCTAAGTATAGAAGCATGGCTTCAGTGATTGCAGAGGTGACTTGGTTGGTTGGTCTATTAAATGACTTGGTTGTACCTCTCACTCAACCTATAAAGGTATTCAATGATAGTAGATCAGCTATTCAACTGGGTGCAAACCCTGTGTTTCATGAGAGAACTAAACATAGAGAAATTGATTGTCACTTTATTAGAGACAAGATTAAATCTGGTTCTGTTGAGACTCCTTATGTTCGAACTCATGATCAAGTGGTTTATTTAATTACGAAGAGTCTCTGTCAACCTCAATATTTTTATTTAATGGGCAAGCTTGGTGTGCTTAATATCCTGTATCCTTCGGCTTGAGGGGGAGTATTGCAAGCTCAAGATAGATGAGAAAGTAATTTTTTACTATTCCATTGAAATAAAACAGTTTTTACAGTTCATTCACAGTTCCTATTTTTACTGTGCAAGTGAGTGCAAGTGGGAGTTAGTTAGTTAGAGTAAGCTGGTGTTGAACTGTATATATGAAATTGAATTATATCATACATTATATGAATAGTTAACTTCAACATATTTATGAAATTTGTTTAATTTTAAAAATAACATTACAAAACATACTAAAAATAGGAATTAGCGATGGATAGTTTATGTCGCTAAACAAACAAAAATTCATTACTAATTCTATTTAATGATGAATTATGTCAAATTCTTTTAGCTTCGAACTATTTAACAATATATAATGGTGAATTGTAGAGATTTTTTTATAGTGTATTTGTAATTGATTTATGCACAATAGATATCATAAGTGAAACAGTAGGGAAAAAAAATACTTAGAGAGGGAAATTATATCCAAAGCCACAGCTCTAGCCAAAAGTTTTTATGAATCTAGGTTCAGCGAGTGAACATTTATTATTATCACATTAATTTTTGTAGTTTCTTTCGAGAGCATTGACATTGTTTTTGAAGATGTATCAATCATGATAACTGTATCAATACATTTTCAGTAAAATAAATTATAAGCAAAATTACTATGAAGATTTATTTCTCATATACAAATTCGATATTAATTTTCAGGGTTCATTGCCACTCTTTATTTATGCAATTGGACATACTAATTAAAAATTATATTATAATCAATATTTACAAATTTTATACATATTTACATAAAAAATTAAGTAACGTATATTTAGAATGAATAGTTGAATCTATTAGATAGAATAGGAAAAGCATGGTGATGACACACACAAGTATCATACCATTTCAAGTTTGAAAATTATTTAAAACAAGAAATTTGTGAAAAAAGGTCAATTCAGCTTTTTGATATCAACAAAGTGAATTCAAATTTAAATTAAATATCCTATCATAATGAAGTCATACTTTCACAATATTTGATTATTTAAATAACCTTAAACATGAATATGTATTTTGAGTTATTACTATTATTATGTTTAAATGGAAAATTAAAAAGAATTTGAATTGTGTTGATTAAAATGTCATGTTTATAATATAAAATTAAAAATTAAAATCAAAATACTCAAAATTAAAATAAAACAAAACTAATAATATCGATTCCTTTATTGTGTATGTGTATTACTCTTCTTTTTTATTATTATTTTTAATCTGGTGTTTGACATCTATATTGGAACCCGATTAATCTGGATTCGTGTGCGTGAGGTTCATTCAGAGGAAGCACTCCCTATCAAGAATCAAATCTGAGACCTTTAGTTAAGAAAGAAGTAGCCCCATTTGCTGCACCACATCCTTTAGTGGTTGTGTTACTTATCTTCATCAAATGACCAACTTATCTATTCATTCTAGACAATCTAATCGAGCATATTGAGTAAAATTGGATATACTTATTTTTACTGAACGTAAAATATTAAATAAAAATTAATTATAATATTATAGTTTATTGAAATTTTAATATATAAGGAAGTAAAAGAATAAAGTCAAAATATTATAGAAGTAACGATGCGTGAGAAGTCAAAATGATTTCCCATGATAAAATAATATGTTAAATTAGAGAGGAAGAAAAAACTCCTCGAAATTAAGAGGAAAATTTCAATTAAAAAGAAAATTATTTTTCATGAAAATCATATTTTCTTCCTTTTTTTTTCTACATCTAATATAAGATTAAAAAAAGCTATTTTGCGATCAATAATTATAATAATAATCAAATCTGTGTTTCTCTAGATCTTTCTCTCTCCGCTCTATTTCCTAATCTTGTTTCGCCTATACCATCTGAACAATTGTTTTAAAATTGTAGACAGATTGTAAAAGTCAAAAGATCTGCACCTTAAAAATTATTCTTAAGAGATTTAGTTTATTTTTTCTACCAATTCTATATCACTTTGACCTATTGTCAAAATTATTTATTCTTCCCTTTTTCTACAAAAAGATCCAGTGTAAAAAATTTTTAAGTTGATTAAATAATTAATAAAATAGTGTCCCTTCAAGGAGATTTGATAAAATTGTAAGGATACCAATTTTAAGATAAAACTATCTTCCTTCTCTGAAAAGTCACATACTCTAGTCTATGGGGAAAGCTAATTGAGTAAGTGGCATGCTTATAGTAAGGATAAAATATAAAGAATCTAATTCAATTCTTTATAAACACATAAAACTCATTTTAACTAGTAAAACAACATAAACAAACATAGAAATGATGTTATGACAATTAGGAAAAGAGAAATTCAAAATTTATAAGATAAAAATAAAATTTTAAAAGAGATCGATGTTAAAATCGCCGATGAAAAAACTATCAACATATCAATTAAATATCTTTTAGAAAGAAAATCACATATAATTTATTTATATCAAAGAATCAAAGATTATAAGTTTAATATAGATTCTTAGAGATGTCACCTTATTAGCCTTACACTTTAGCAAATCGACAATCTCGATAGCACTATTATTGATCTAACTAACTAATATCAGCCTATCAGGCGATTTCATCTATCATTCCACTGGATTATCGCTATCAGAGCCGCCTGCGATGAAATTGTATTGATAATATGCGGTAACCCTAATGAGCAGAGGGAGGATCAATTTATAGAGATTGAAACTTAATCTGGTACGTCCATCAAATAGACGATGGACGAACAAGATCTATTCTTTATTAAATATTATTTATAGACTTTATAATAATTTAGCCACAAATAAGAAAAGGGGAAAAATAAAAAAATACCACAAATATATCAAAAGACATTGGTTACCAAAAGACATCAATCACCCTTTTAAAAAAATAAAAAATAAAATTAAACCTCAAAAGAGAAAAGTACAGGCAAAAGGGGCTAGACCTTACCTTATCATCCTTAATGAGGTAACAAAACCTCGACTAATTAACAAACGTGCAAAAAATAAAAATCAGAGAGAACTAGATATTCTAGGATCATCATAGAGTTTATGTTACACTCTATGATGATATTACAAAGAAGGATGCTTAAGTAATGAAAAAATATAAAAATGAATGAGAAGTTTGAGTTCTCAATCACGAACTCCTTTTTACAAATATATGAACTAAAAAGAAATGCTGGCCTATCTAAAGTACATTGATATATTCAATCCTGGCCTTCTTCTTTGAACCTGTTCAAAATAACTTGAAAATTCATCACTTCTTAAATATGTTGGGTCTTCTTAAAAGTTGTTGACAATGTCGCATGATTTCGCTTTGCCAATGGTGCCTTGGAACAAACTCCTCTGTCACCTTATCAACCCAACTTTGATTTCTATCGTGATATAATTTGATCTTTCTATTTCTTTGTTGTCCAGGAGAGATATCAACATCCCTAGATGCACTTGCAAAGCATATATTCAACATGTCTTCATACTCACTTTCCTCAAATAAGTCATTTTTTTTGGAGGTTTTCAAAACTCTTTGGAGGCAATGTATCACTTCCCACTAATTGTTTGGTTGTATGAATTGGAGAAACGGAATTTAATACACCACCTGAAGTTTGCTTGCAACTTGATGAATAATTATGAATTACAGACTTATTTAGGAGAAAAATTGGAGCTTGAGCTTTAAGTTTCCTACCAATATTATCCTCCTGTTGTTCATCTTTTTTATTTACCAAATATGCCCATCAATGAAAAACAGTATCTCCTTGTTGCTCCAGATGAATAGACGATATAAATTGTTGCATAGATTCACCATGTTACTGCCCAAAGTCAAGTTGATTTTTCTTTGATACTTTATCCACCTCTGAATTTGATACAGGCATTGTAGGATTAATTTTATGACCAACTTTATCTGAGAGAAGATGAAAAGGATTTGGAAGAGAGATGTCCTTTGGAGAAGAAGCTTGAGATCATGGCACTACTAAAAAGTCTTGTTTTAGCCATGCGATTTAGTGAGGGACGTCCCTCACTAATCAAGATATAGTGAGAGCAGCCATCGCTACAAGATGTCTTACTAATTTGAGGTTTTCTAATTATTAGTGAGGGAAACCCTTACAAAGTAGTGAAGGATTCCGACACTCAACCATTGCTATTTTGGTCTCACAATTTCCCCAAAAATATAATGTGGTGAGGGATGTCCTTTGCTATATTAAAAATATATATAATATTAATTTATAATTTAGTGAGGGAAGACCCTTGCTATATTAAAAATATATAGAATATTAATTTATTATTTGGTGAAGGATGATCCTTGGTACATGAAAATTAATAAAAATTATAAATTTAAATATGTTGAGGGATATCCTTCACTAAGTTAAATAAAAAATTAATTTAATGTTTGAACATTTTGAGGGATATAGCTACAAAAGTCCCTTGCCAATATGGTGTTATTATTAGTTTTTTTATTGCACTAAAATTCAATATTTAAATAGAAAATAAACGTACAATCAATATTAACCAGTAAAACAATAAAAAAATACTTTTGAAACAATTAAAACATTGAAATTAAGAAACCAAACTTCATACATATTCATCCAACGTAAATAATATGGAAACAAGTATAAAAAAAGTATGCAAACAATCACCAAAAAAAATTCTTTCAAACACTCCAAACTAACATAATTCAAACCTAAAACAACAACACCTAATCCTCTTCATCCTCCCCACCATCATCATCAGAACTAGGTTGTAGAGAATAAAGAAGCTTGATTAAGGTATTTACTTGAGTCTTGAGTTCTTTGACGTCTGACCCAAGTGTTGTCCTACGCCGCTCCTCCTCCATCCTTCTTTTTCATTCCTCCTCGTACTTCCTAGGAAGCTCCTAAACTTCCTATCGTATCTCTGTTAAGGCATGTAGAGTTTTGATTATATACATATCAATGAAATATGTTGTAAAAGCTGGTCCATTCAAGTGTACAAAGAAAAGCTGCAGGCAAGGCTGTTTGTAAGATGATACTGCACATTGACAGGAGTGGATAAGCAAGAATATTCAGGAACCTTCTCAAACACTTATCACTTCAATAAAGTGGAAGAAAAATGTAACATTCAGAAGTTGAGTCGATCTAGAATTCTAATAATGAGAAAAGTTCTGCAAGGATAAAGGATAAAGCAAAAACTCTTATTTAATCAGGGAAGAAAAAACGGCTACAACAAAGAGTGAAGTTACTTGATAGAGGAAAAAGGAGAAAGAAGCATAAATCAACCAGGACTCTATTACAGGTGGATCACCTGGGTGCATACATACAACAAAGCATGATCAAGTAACTCACTCAAGTACGAAAAATAAAATCAACAATCAGCATATCAGTTTACATACTTGAAGAAGAACCCGGTCTCTTACTTAGCAAGTTGTAGACTTTGTGTAGTAGGTAGGTTCTTTGAGTTGTAATGAGTCATTTTTCTAGTCTCAGTGATCTATAAACTGAGTTAGGAATTATGTCTTCAAGTTTGCGACCTCGAAGACTTGGGAACACTTATCTTGGGAAGATTTGTGTTTTTATAGAGATAGGAGTTAGAAGTTTTAATTCCTAGTTTACAAGAAGTATTGTAATTCTGTTGATTGTTGAGGCTCATGTATTATAGTGAAGTTGGGGTTAAATCCTGTAGAAGTACAAGTCATAGTTTTTTACACCTTTCTTGAGCTGGGTGTTTTCCATGTAAAACACTATGTTCAGTACTTAGTTCTATGAACCGTGTTTACTTACTTGTTCCACAGTTAGGCAATTAGTGGGGCTCGTACTCCAATAAGTGGTATCAAAGTGAGGTTGTCTTAAATAAGGCTAGTACCTAAGAAAAGATCAATATGATGAATTTCGCACCTCCTACTGGTCACAGTGAAGGTCAGTCAACTACTAGACCTCCACTTTTTGATGGCTCTCATTTTATCTGGTGGAAAGCAAGGATGGAGATGTTCATTCAAGGAGAATATTATGAATTATGGGACAGGATTAATGATGGTCCCACTATTCCAATAAAGACGGTTGATGGTGAACAAGTCAAGAAAGTAAGGAGTGAATTTACTCCTGATGGCTTGTTGGCTTTGAAGAAAAATGCAAACACCAAGAACATCTTGGTCTTTGGACTAGGACCTACTGAATACAACAGGGTATCCACTTACACTACTGCTAAGAAAATTTGGGTTGCACTAGTAAATGCTCATGAAGGCACTTCTCATGTAAGAAAATTTAGGATCTCTCTACTTTTCACTGAGTATGAGGCATTCAAAATGAAGGAAAATGAAACCTTGCATGAAATGATGACAAGGCTTACCATTTTAACAAATGAGCTGAATTTACAAGTTGAAAAGGTTCTGAGAGTATTACCCAAGTCAAAATAGAATGTCAAGGTGACTGCAATCAGGGAGGCAAATAAGGATCTTGAAGGCATGACTCTGGATGAATTAGTAGGGAACTTAAGGACTTATGAAATGGAAGTTGATGGATTCAAAGAACAAGCAGCTCCTGGGAAAATTTTAGCATTGAAAGCTTCTGATAGTGATGAAGAATTTGAACTTGATAAAGAGAAAGTTGCCTTAATAACTAATAACTTTAGCAAATTCTTCAAGAAAAAGAAGGGAACGGGTACTAAGAAACGTTCCAATGACAATCCAAATGGGTGCTACAAATGTGGAAAAATTGATCATCAGATTAGAGACTGTCCAGTCTGGGAAATAGAATGAAAGAAGAAAAGGGATGAACAGGAGCTGAAGACAAAAAGGAAAGAGGAGCATGAAATTATAGTAGCCTGGGGTTCTGGTTCAGATAAAGATAAAGTTAATGAAACTGCATTCATGGCCCTTGGGGATTCAGATCTGGATGAAGAAGATGAGGATTCTGAGGTAAGTATACTTGAACTCAAGAAAAACTGAAATTATTCTCAAAGCCAAAACTTGTTTCCCTAATGAATGCATTGGTTGATGATTTCCAAGAGTTAAACCTCTGATAAGGATGAATTGTTCAATAGTCAAGAAAGTCTTGAATTTGATCTCATAGATCTAAAGTCTTTCTCAAATATAGTCGACAAGGACAATTGCAGTCTCAAGAAACAGGTTGCAGAACTTGAGATTTAAAACAACAATCTTATATCTGAAGTTCTCAAATTAACTCTCACTAAAAATGGGAAGAAGGCCATGAGTAAAGATCATGCTGAACTTGAGCTTGTTAAATACAAATAAGAATGCCATGATTTAACTGAAAAATGAATAAGTTGAATCAGGAAATCTCTAAACTAAAATTGAATCTTGAAAGGGCAAATAGGTGGACAAACTCCTCAAGAATTGTTCACAAATTAAGTGAGAAAAAATTTAATGAAAAGGCAGGTTTGAGATTTCAAAAAAGTTTTGGTGATCCAAAAGATTTATGTTACATGTGTGGAAACCTTGGGCATCCCACCACTGAATGTCAGTAGCTGCAAAAAGCAGATTAAATAGTCAAAACCTGACTAACAGATCTTATCAGATCAAAAGGAACAAAACCAGTTCTGGTCAAAGAAATAGGTTGCACTACATGTTGCCTGTGGACTAAGAGAATTGTAATTCATCCATTCACTCATAAAATAAGACCCAATATTGTCTGGGTTCCTAAGGCTAACCTTTGAATTTTTTTGCAGGAGAAGGTGAAAGGAAACAAAAGGCACTTGTATCTAGACAGTGCTTGCTCAAGACACATGACTGGTGATAAGAAAAATTTTCTTTCACTCTCTAAAATAAATGGAGGAGGAGTTTCTTTTGGTGATGGAAAAAAGGAAATCATAACTGGAATTGGAAAGATTGGTTCATCTGAGTCAAAAGCAGTGGAGGATGTCTATCTTGTAGAAAGATTAAAGCATAATCTGTTGAGCATGTCACAGCTGTGTGATAAAGGCAATAAAGTTGTTTTTACTGCTGCAGGAGTCAAGGTAAAAAGGATAGATACTAAAGAGGTTGTGCTCACTGTAAGGAGATATAAAAATATATACAAAGCTGACATCATGGCACCACCAGGACTTGAGCTAACTTATTTAAGTGCTATAGAAAATGATCCCCTCCTTTGGCACAGAAGACTTGGTCATGCAAGTCTGAAACAACTAAACATACTTTCATCCAAAGACATGGTATTGGGATTACCCAAGACCAAGTTCAAGGAATAAAATCTATGTAGTGCATGTGTAAGGGGGAAGCAGGTAAGATCCTCTTTTAAGTCGAAGAACCATGTTAGCACAACCAAGTGACTTGACTTGGTTCATGTAGACTTATGTGGACCTATCATACTTCAAAGCATAGGTGGAAAAAGGTATGTGTTTGTGATTGTTGATGACTATTCTAGGTTTACTTGGACTTTGTTTCTAGCCTCTAAATAAGACGCCTTTGATGTCTTTGAAATCTTCATTAAGAAAATTGAAAAGAAATTAGGCACTTTATTAGTTTCCATAAGGTCTGACTATGGTTCAGAATTTAAGAATGTTAAATTCTTGAAATACTATTCAACAAATGGTATAAATCAGAACTTCTCAACTCCTAGAACACCACAACAAAATGGAGTGGTGGAGAGGAAAAATAGAACTTTGGAAGATATGGCTAGAATAATGATGCTTGCAGCAAATGATGCTAAAAACCTTTGGGCAGAGGAAATAAGTACTGCAGCATATATCATAAATAGATGCATGACCTTTTTTAGAGAAGACTCCCTATGAATTACTAAAAGAAAGAAAGCTCAACATCTCTCACTTTAGAATCTTTGGATGTAAATGTTTCATACATAATAATAGAAAGGATAATTTGGGAAAATTTGATGCTAAAAGTGATGAGGGAATCTTTTTAGGATATCCACTTCATAGTAAAACATATAGGATCTTAAACAACAGAACAAACTTTGTTGAAGAAAGCATGCATATGATCTTTGATGTATCCTGTGTTAAGACTAACCTGTAGGAAGAAAATGATGCTGAGGAACAGGTTACGCAACCCATTTCATTGACTGAAGCTACCAAACTTGGAGGCACTTCAACAGGGGGAACTAAAACTGAAGGCACAATGACAGGGGGAACTGTGTCACCAACTACCCCAGAACAAAATATCATCAGTGGTCCTAGTAGCTCTCTAGGCTTGGTTCAAAAAGGGTACAAGTATCAAGGATCACATCCTATAGAAAATATTCTCACTGAACTCACCTCTAGGATTACTACGAGATTAGACTGAGAAGTTCGTGTGCTTTCAAGGAATTCCTGGCAGAAATAGAGCCAAAGAAGATAATTGAAGCATTGCTTCATGCTGATTGGATCATGGCTATGCAAGAAGAGCTGAATCAATTTGAAAGAAGAAAAGTATGGCACTTAGCTCCTCTTCTAAAAGGCAGATCAGTAATTGGAACTAAGTGGGTGTATAGGAATAAAGTTGATGAGCATGGAACAGTCACAAGAAACAAGGAAATGTTGGTATTCCAAGGATATAAACAAGAGGAAGGAATCGACTTTACTGAGACTTTTGCTCCTGTAGCAAGACTGGAAACTATAAGATTACTTGTTGCCTTTGCTGCCTACAAGGAGTTTATACTCTATCAGATGGATGTAAAGAGTGCATTTCTGAATGGCTTTCTCAAAGAGGAGGTGTATGTCAAGCAACCTTCAGGATTCAAAATCAAGGAGTTTCCTAATCATGTGTATAAACTGGATAAAGCCTTGTATGGGTTGAAACAAGCACCTAGATCTTGGTATGCGAGGTTGTCAAAGTTTCTACTAGATAATGGACATACTAGAGGTAAAATTGATAATACCCTTTTCTTGAAAAACTAATAGGAAGGATTTGTTAGTTGTGCAGGTGTATGTGGATGAT
This sequence comes from Capsicum annuum, assembly GCF_002878395.1. NCBI lineage: Eukaryota > Viridiplantae > Streptophyta > Magnoliopsida > Solanales > Solanaceae > Capsicum > Capsicum annuum. Next base: position 202,423,192 of record NC_061116.1, on the reverse strand, counting down.
ATTATTTTTGGCTCAACAAATATGAGTATGACTCATGAGTTTGCCAAACTCATGAGTTGTGAATTTGAGATGAGCATGATGGGAGAGCTAAATTATTTCTTGGGCTTGCAAATAAAGTAGTCAGCTGACAATGATTCACCAACAGAAGTATGTCAAAGAGCTTCTCCATAGAAGAGGCAAAAGAGATAAGTACTCCTATTGCAACTATCACAAAGTTAGAGTTAGATGAAATAGGTTCAGATGTAGAGCAAAAGATGTATAGAGGTATGATTGGGTCATTATTGTACCTCACATTAAGCAGGCCTGACATTGTGTTCTATGTAGGTCTATGTGCTAGGTTTTAAGCAAAACCCAAAGAATCCTAAAATTTGTGAAAAGAATCTTTAGATACTTGAAGGGAACCAGTGATCTTGGCTTATGGTATCCCAAAGGTAGTAACTTTAATCTGATAGGTTACTAAGATGTTGATTATGCAAGATATCTGATGGACAGGAAATGGAATGGCACACTTTCTTGGATCCTGTTTGATTACCTGGTCCACTAAGAAGCAAAATTCAGTTGCTTTGTCTACTGCTGAAGCTGAATATGTTGCTGCAGGATCCTGTTGTGCTCAATTGCTATGGATTAAGCAACAACTCATGGAATTTGGTATAGATGTTGGTTGTGTTCCTATTTTTTGTTATAATACAAGTGCTATTAACATAGTTAAAAATCCTGTTCAACATAAGAGAACCAAACATATTGATATTAGGCATCATTTTCTTAGAGATAATGTTGAAAAAGGTCATATATCCATTATGTTTTGTTCTACTAAGGAACAAATTGCTGATATTTTCACTAAGGCCTTGAGTAGAGAACACTTTGAAAAAATTAGGTTGGCCTAAGGGATGATTAAAATTGCATAAGTCCCTCTCAATGCTTGACTAGAATAGTTTGATTTTACAAGTGATTGTTGGTTAAGTCAGTCTCACACATTAAGTTGTGTATCCTAAGTCCAAGATTTTAGAGTATGTTGACTCATGTGTGTGCTGATTTTGTAGAAAGCTTTGTTCATAGAATCAATTTTGTCTATTTTTTCATTCAGGTATGATTATTATTACTTCAAAGTAGCTTAAAGAGAAACAAGTTGTTTTCCTGGTTCCTTCTTGGTTCATTTAAACCGCCAAAATACAAAGAGTCCCTTCCCTTTAAAAAATCTGCCACTTCCTTTCCCATTAGGACTGAAACACTCATCATTACTCCTCTTCTAAATACAGTCCCTCACACTTTAAAATTCCTCATCTTTTTCTCTTAACTATGCTTTCGTTTGTCTTGATTCTACCCTACAAATTATCTGCACCCTCCTCATACTCAAGAACACTTTCCTCATTCAAAAATGGTATCATTCTCTTCATCTTCCTCTTATTCGTCTTCCTCCTCTACTGAATCTATTCCAAATACCTTCACCGCACTTATCCTTCATCCAAATATCACCTTACCTCCCTTAATTCCTCCTTCAATCTCCCAAAAATTCACCGATTTTGCTGCTTTCAAAAATTTCCCAAACCCTTTTGCCCAAATTTCTTCACCTTCTCCATTCTCTTTGAAACCTCTCCTTCCTCCTCCTATCCCACTATAAATTGTTAAAGCTGATGATAATCCTAGTGACAAAAATGACCTTCCTATCCCAGAGCTAATCCTAAGAAGGTCTAGGTCCAAGCTCCCAAGAAAACTTCTTTCCATTCCCATCACTATAGACAACACTGGCCCTCCAGTACTTTTTCCAAATGTCTCTATCCCTCGTAATCCTCACACTTGAGGAAGAAAACAATGATAAGATGCATCCTTGGCTGAGGCTCTTCGATCCAGCAAAAAAAAATATGTGGTTATATCTAATCCTACCTCTCCTTGTGCATCTTCTCCTGATCTTTAACTTCAATCTATCAGAAAGAAAAAAACTATCATGGCCAAAGTTTCAAAACCCTCTTTGCCCATGAAACCCTCTTCTAAACCTAATCAGAAGGCCTCCTCCTCTTCAAAAATTCCTTCTACTGTCAAAGGATCCTCCCCCTCAAAAGTTTCCCCTTCCAAGCCTTCTACTCATCCCAAGAAACAGGTCACTCTACCTGTTTCTTCTGACTTATCTGACTCTGACTTTACCCCAGATGCTACTGATGAGTTGGGACCTAAGTTTGAAGTTCCCCACTCATCTTCTTATCAGGATACTCCTAAGGACCATCATCTTTACTTTGAAAAATAAAAATTAGCTAGAGGAAGGGTAGTTAGTGGTTTTAGGAAGCTTGATATGCAAGTGTTACTGGATAAATTAGTGTTTCAAGGTTTGTCACATTTATTTCTTCATGGTGATATTCAGTGTAGATTTGCTAAACCTGAAATATATGAGTTTTTTATGAATGGGGTGGGAATTGGTGAATTGTTCTCCACTACTGTCAGAAAGCTTACCATGAACCTTTATGTTGCTAACATTGCTAGGATTTTACGTATTCCCTCTGGGGTATGGGGTCACTACATCAAGGGTGCTTGGCCTCCTCTAGATAATCTTGACTCTAACCTCAACATATGTAGAAAATTTTCAAACAATCCTAACTTGCTCCACCATAGAAGAGTCCTTAAGAGGGAGCTGTCCCCACTACATTAGCTCTTTTTTTATTTGTTCCACAAAATTATTATTCCTAGGAAGGAGAGACGGTGTGTGGAAAGTTTTCTTGATCTTACATTCATGGAGCTGTTGGATAATGAAGTACGAATTTATCTGCCTTGATTCATACTAAAGCATATGCAAAGGGTTCTACTCAAGGAATTGAATGGACATGCTCTACCTTATCAATTTTTGCTCACCCCTATATTTAAGGACTTTGGTATTTCTGTTTAAGTGTGGTATTAATAGACTACCAAAGATATCATAGGGCATGTAAACCATATAATGCTACCTGTTTCCATGAAGAGTGCTGATAATCCATGCAACAATTGAGAAATTCACTAGCTGAGAAACAAGCTGAGGTGGAAGTTGCTCATGCAGCTTTGGAGGCTGCAAAGGGTGCTCATGAAGAAGAAAAAGGGATCCTCCATGCTCAAATTGCTTCCCTTAATTCCTTGTTAGAAAAAGAGAGAGATGAAAATGCAGATGTTATTAGGAAACTCATCTCTCTTATTCCCTCTTCTTCTTCCACTTAGCCTCTTCACTAATATCTTAAGCCTATTTTTTTTCCTTTTCCTGACAACTTGTTCTCTCTTAGTTTACTTTTTGGTATATGTAGCCTTCTCTGCAAATGAATGAACTAGGCTTAGTTGTTTTACTATTTTCTGCTCCTGTTTTCTCATATTGCATTCATATTCTCTTATTCTGAATTTTGATTGTCTTAGTGATAGCCTTAATGACCATGAATTATTAGACGTTTTTCACTTGTTGACCCAGATTTTTGATGATTTCAAAAGGGGGAAGAGTAGGATATGGAATGCTTAAATGACTAACCTATTTTATTCTATGCTAGTCCTTATTCAAATTCCTTATTGAGTATGTCAGGGGTTTGTGATGTTATGCTGCTATGTTTGTCCTATTATGTTTGTCATCATCAAAAAAGGGGAATTTGTTAAGGCATATGGAGTTTTGATGATAGACATATGAATGCAACATGTTGTGAAAGCTGGTCCATTCAAGTGTACAAAGAAAAACTGCAGGCAAGGCTATTGGTAAGATGATACTGCATATAAACAGGAGTGGATAAGCAAGAATATTTAGGAACCTTCTCAAACACTTATCACTTCAGTAAAGTGGAAGAAAAATACAACGATCAGAAGTTGAGTTGATCTAGAAGTCCAACAATGAGAAGAGGTCTGCAAGGATAAATAATAAAGCAAAAAGTCCTATTTAATCAGGGAAGGAGAAACGGCTGCAACGAGTGAAGTTACTTGAAAAAGGAGAAAGGAGAAAGAAACATAAATAAACCAGGACTCTATTACAGGTGGATAACCAGGGTGCATATATACAACAAAGAATGATCAAGTAACTCACTCAAGCACAAAAAAGAAAATCAACAATCAGCATATCAGTTCATATACTTGAAGAAAAACCTAGTCTCTTAGTTAGCAAGTTGTACAATTTGTGTAGTAGGTAGGTTATTTGAGTTGTAATGAGTTATTGTTCTAGTCTCGGTAATCTATAAACTGAGTTAGGAATTGTGTCTTCAAGATTGGGAACTCGAAGACTTGGAAACACTTATCTTGGGAAGATTTGTGTTTTCGTAGTGATAGGAGTTAGAAGTTTTAATTCCTAGTTTACAAAAAGTCTTTTAATTCTGTTGATTGTTGAGGATCAAGTATTATAGTGAAGTTGGGGTTAAATCTTGTAGAAGTACAGGTCATATTTTTTTCCACCTTTCTTGAGCTGGGTGTTTTCCACGTAAAAACACTGTGTTCAATATTTACTTCTGTGAACCACATTTACTTACTTGTTACATAGATAGGCAATTAGTAGGGCTCGTACTCTAACAATCTCCTCAAGATGCTCATTTAAAATGGTGGTAGAACTCCCCATACATTGCAATCCACCCTAAAGACGGTGAAAGTTCTTCTCAGAAAAAAGGCGGTATGCCCTTCCCTTATACACGCCCCCAACTACATCCAGCTAGCAGGAAAGAGTTTCTTCCTCTGATGGCATGATTGGATTACCTTGATATTTTGTCAGTCGAATCCTTTTGAGTTTTGAACTCTTTGATAGGTTGTGAACTTATTGATTTTACATTAAAAGTAAAATTAGTATTTAGTAAATAATATAAAATAAATTCTAAGTAAGATTTGAGCTTACGTATCCTTTGTCTGTGTTTCAACCCAAACTTTTTTTTCATCTCTAATTTTTATATGGGTCTTCTTCCATACCTCTTCACGAGTGACTGATCTAGTAAGAGATGCTTCCAGCAAATGAAATAAACATAGTGAACCACAAGTGCATAAATAATTTACTACCATCTAAATGCATAAATAATTACCAATTTCCACTTAGTTGTCCCATGGACACCGAACCACAAGTGTGCAATAAGCCCCTTTCTTAGAATTTTGAGATGCCTTTGTCTGGGCGCTCTTCTTTCGAAACTTTGGAGATGCCCAATATATAATAAGTTTATCCCAATAATCTGACCAAAGCCATCCAGACCGTCCTTTACGTTGAGCTTTAGAAAGCATGCAAGAAAATGAAGAAGACGCCTTTTTCTTAAAATTGCTTTGAATAACCCAATCCTCAAAAAGGCTCCATGTACAGCTTTTCTACAAATAAAATATATATGAGGATGGTGATAACTAGCTAATTGGAAATGTTAGTTGTGACAGCTGAATATGACAATTTCTCCCAAGTTTTGTAAATTGTTATAGCTGCATATGACTGTAGCTTAAATTATCAAATATTTGACCAACATATTAACCATCAACTATCTTAAGAAAAATACATTTTAAGCAACTGATTTAGATCAAAAGTCCTTATAACACATTGGATGCATCACCAAGAGTTGTACATAAAGAAGTTTCGTGCCAAATAAAAATTAAAAGAAAAAACAATTAGAATTTCTTCACTGGAAGAAGGATGTAAGAACACTCTCTAGTCGACACCACACTACTTTTACAATTGGTTCAAGAATCCACGTGTGAAGCTTAAAAAGAACTACTATTACAGATCATAATCTGGAAAATGGAGGTCGATTACCTCAAATTAAGAGAAAGGATTAACAAAGGAAATAAAGGGGTATGTGTGAACCTCCTAGTATCTATAATCCTACCAGAATCATATTTGGAATAGAGAAGTCCCTTACCTACTGGTGAAGCTACTACTAAATTGTTATAGTCTGTGGCAGGATTCTCAGATGTGGAATATTGTAAATCCAAACCAGTATTGGTTGTTTAAGCAAATGATACTACAAAGAAAAAGACATGAAATGAAATCAGCATTACGGCTAATAACACTGCTAGATAACTTAAAAGGAGAAGCAACAATAGATGGAAAAGGCCGATAACATTCAAACTCGAAACATTGAACTTATAGAAATTGAAAGTGAGACTACTATTCCAGAAGTTATTCTGAACAAGGACCATTATGAACTGTTACTATCATACCCTTTTTCGTACTCCGAAAAGATATCATTTTAAGGTTTGAAAGGGTATTTATTATTAAAGTGACAAAATGAAGATTTGTTAAGAAATAGGATTATGTTTACATTCAAAACTCAGAGTTGCCACTTGGCATAATCCGGTGTGCCAAGTCACCTTTGGACAATCCTTTTCAAAACAATTTGACTCTTTAAAACTGGTTAGTGAATAAAGACTCTGGCTAAAGAATTCTGTTAACCGAGGGGAAGGTGTTAGGCACCCCTCGATCCCGTGGTTCGACCATGGTCGCTTGGTGGAGAGTATCGACTAATTTGACACTACGAATGTATAAACCACACAAAGCACGCAAAAATAATCAATCAAGAAATCAAAACAAAATAATTCAAAATTTAGTGTTCAGTCCAATTATACAGTCCCGAATAGAAAAAGAATACGAAAATGTAAATCCTATTCTACCTTACACTAATTCTATACTATGCTACCCGATGCCTCGATCCTTCATCACGGACGTCCTCCAAATACAAAATACCTCGGGGCATTCTCCGGCGAATAAATACAAGTGATCGCGGGGCATTCCCCAATTGAATGAATACATTTCCAAATGCAAGAACTAAAACCAAACCATTCAACTCAAATTCCACATTCAAACATTCAACAAGAAAACTTATTCCTAAATTTTGCCTACCCGAACCTACATTCACCTATCCATTTCAACATATCATAATTCTATCATGTTCAAAACAATATTAATGCTTATTACGAATTAAACAAAACAACAATAAATCAAAGTTAATCTAAATTCAACTTTTTTTATCAATTTATCATTTCCATCCCCAAATAATTGACTAATTCTTCGATTATCAATTCAATTTCTCACATCCAAATCCAACATCAACTAACCCATAGAAAAGATTCGAACATGCTCAAACAACAAATCATTCTCGATTAATTAACCAACTTCAACATAGAATCACCCAAAATAATCAAACTTGCTCAACCACACAATCAAAGATCATATCATCAACCAAAGCATATTCCATCCATAATATTGGATATCGTAAACAAAGAAATAAGATAGTAGAGGTTAGAAATGGACTTGATTTGGAACTTTTCGAACAATATTACAAGAAAATCCACTTTCAAGAACCTCAACTTGAGCCTCAACACTGACAAAAATCCAACTCGATATTGCTAATTCCGATTCAAACAAATTTTAATTCAAGAACACGAACTCAATATAGACCTCCGAATCAACCACTTAAAACAAAGATAACAAACCCGCCAAATCGAGAATCCAAAGATGAACACCAATCTCGAAACCCAAAATAAGACCTAAACAATTCGGTGAGATGTAAACCTAATTTTGAACGGGCGAAGAAGATTCGATATAGATGGACTATTTTCTGTTTAGGACCAACTGAAATCAATGGATTCTCGGTAGAATCTGCGCGTGTGTGAATCGTGAGGGTGTAGAAGAGAGGAACAAAAATGGAGTTTCAGTGCGTGTATATATGTTGTTGTCTTCCCTTCTCCCATGCCTCTGATCTCTATGTATGCTTGTGAATTGTGGTGTATCAGTGTACTTGTGTTGGTGAGGATGAGCATCACTGGTGAAGAATAAAAAGGAAAAATCCCCCCTAAAATGACGTATGTATATGGTATATGTATCAAATCCAAAAGGAAAAGTCAGGTCCTTTTTTTTGGACCCTTTCCCTTTTTATTGTTGTTGTCCCCCCCTCCCTCTATGGTCTTCTCTATTTTTATTAAAATGAATAATAGCATGGAAAAGAGAATGAAATCTTAGGAAAAATGGAGTGGGTCCCTCCTCTTTTTTTGTCTTTTTTTCTGAATCATTCTTTTTTGTATTGTTGAAATAGGGAAAACGTGTAAGGCATGGGGTATGGGGTAGGGTATAGGATAAAGTTTGTTAGGATAAGGCTAGGAATTTATTGAATTTTTGTTATTTTTGTATTTTTGTGGGTTATAATTACATGGGTGAGGGTACATGGTAGGATAAAGTAAGAAATGGGTAAAAATGATATCGGGGAGGGATGAAATTAGGTGTCTACATCATGCCTTCTTTGAATGTAAACACGAAGTGTTTTCAGACAAAGAAGTAGACAACACGACAGAATTTTCTCCCAACCATTATTCAAAGAAATAAACAGAAAGAAAAAGAACAACCAAGTTCTGACTTAATCCATCCTACCCATCCAAGTTATGGAGAAATCAAGTGACGGTGTCTCAAAGGATTGGAAGAAAATGGACTATACCCAGTTGGAGAGTCGTGTGAGGTTCCATCGATATTCCATTCTGCGGAACTATCATTATATCAAAATGAAAATTACAAGTTAAAACAAAAATAAAATTACAAAATCCTATATATATAGCTTCTATTGGACTGCTGACTTAAGTTTCATCACCCTATTCTTCAGGCGGGCTCCTAACTTACAATTTCATCACTTGTTGCTTGTTCTTCAATTGCTTCACCTTGTTGCTTAACTTTCCATTTATTTTCCCTGTGCTTTGGGCAGGCTCCTAACTTTCCATTTTATAACCCTGTTCTTTAGGCGGGCTCCTATCTTATAATTTCATCACCCTGTTCTTCAGGTGGGCTCCTGACTTGCAATTTCATCACCCTGTTCTTCAGGCAGGCTCCTGACTTGCTATTTCATCAATCTATTACTTTAAAATTTTCACCATGTTGCTTGACTTTCAACTTCTTCACCATGTTGCTTGAATTTTCATTTATTCGTCCTGCTCTTCAGGCAGGCTCCTGAAATCACATCAAAACTAAAAAGAAAATTATCCCAAACAAAGATTATTATAAAGAGATTTCATATGCCAGGAAAGTGAAGTTCCAACACAAGAATTAAATTTTGCCAAAGTTTATCATCAAAGGACTTTTGTGAAAGTCACATCATTATAGGAATCAAGGAGAATGACTCAACTATAAAGTGCGTCTGATAGGAATCAAAGGAATTGACTAGACTAAAAGGTACGTCTTCTAGGGGTCAAGGAGAATGACTCGACTAAAATATACGTCTTATAGGAATCAAGAGAGATGACTCGACTAAAAGGTATGTCTTACTAGGAATCAAGGGAGATGACTCAACTAAAAGGTACGTCTTATAGGAATCAAAGGGAATGATTCGACTAAAAGGTACGTCTTCTAGGGGCCAAAGGGAATGACTCGACTAAAAGGTACATCTTATTGGAATCAAAGGGAATGACTTGACTAAAAGGTACGTATTATTGGAATCAAAGGAGATGACTCAAATAAAAGGTACGTCTTATAGGAATCAAAGGGAATGACTTGACTAAAAGGTACGTCTTATAGGAATCAAAGGAAATGACTCAACTAAAAGGTACGTCTTCTAGGGGTCAAAGGGAATGACTCGACTAAAAGGTACGTCTTATAGGAATCAAAGGGAATGACTCAACTAAAAGGAACATCTTATAGGAATCAGAGGAGAGGACTCAACTAAAAGGTATGTCTTATAGGAATCAAAGGGAATGACTCGACTAAAAGGTACGTCTTCTAAGGGTCAAGCAGAATGAATCGACTAGAAGGTATGTCTTCTAGGAGTAATGGTTCAATTTAAGAAGTGTATCACCTAGCAAATGAAAACTAAAATCCCTTGATAGGAAAGTGTGTCTCTGAGCGATATAAGATGATGAATTTTTACCATGATTTAATTATCAAACCTGTGCAGCAACATTGCTTCCTGCATTTGTAAAAGCAGAAAATTAGGGGCCTTGATGTTTAGGATTTGAAATCCTTGATTTGAAGGTGACATGTGTTGCTGTTTCATGCAAAGAAAGGTTAAGAGTTTAAAAACATGGTGGCTGGTTTATGGCTTTCGCTTTCGTGGAAAACGCTCTTGGCGTCATCATATTTAACCTTGATTCCAACCATTAGCTTGTGTCATTGACGTGCTGCTTCATTGACCAAATTCAGATTATTAAGAGTGAATGAGACAAACACAGCATCTCTGCTTTGCCATACTTCTCAGGTAGACCCCTTGGAACCTTGGTATTTCATGAGTTCCCAGACTTATTTGTTGACAAAACTTTCTATTTGCCTCATTTTGGCTGACAATCATGTCTCTTTCATACGTTGGCATTTCTGCCTTGCGTTGTACAATTAAAGAAACTGGTAGCCAATTTTGAAATCTTTTCTCACTTGTTTTGACATAGAATTAACTCAAAGACAAGAGAAAAATGACAATGATTTCATTTGGATAACTGACTCAAGAAAAATAAATATATAACTATAGAAAAGAAAGAAGTGATAATGAATATCTCCATTGAAAAAGATGAAGGTAAAGTTTATCTGAAAATGACAGTCAACTCTAATGATTATGACATGCATATCGGATTAACCTGCCTGAGGGTTTTCACCAATAAGACTCTCTCATTTTCATTTCTTTCCTTATTACTTATGTTGAGGAAGACAAGTAGTTCCCAAAATACGTTATCCACATCCATTGCATTCTTAGCCTGAGCATTCCCGAAGATTGATCTGAAGGTCTTTCTTTGGTTATAACTTGTCTTTTGGATAGGGTTAGAAAGAAAGGATGGCATGGGGACCAATCAACACTTGAAGTGGGGTGGGACTTACAACTTTTGGAATCGACTCAAACAATGAGGATTAACTTATGCCCCAGTTTCTTTTGACTGGGCAATTCTAAATTTATTATTTGGTTGGACCTAGCCCGAAGCTGGGCAGCCTACATATCTCACCCCCGAGAGCAGAGAATCAGGTCATGCGTAGTCCTGGCAGTTTGTTTTTCTTGATTCTGACTTCTTTTCTTCTCTTTTTTTTCTTTACTTGACTCTTTTTCTCTTTGGGATTTTTCTGACTTTTTTTTTCTTAACACTCTCCTTTTTTGACATAATTTTCTCTTTCTTCTTTTTTTTTTGAAACTTTTATGACTGTATTCTTTTTGCTCGACAATTTTATTTTAAGCTTTGCTGACTCTATCTTTATTCCAAAAGAGGGGTATGAAAGAAAATAGGACTAAAACTCAAATGGGGTAAACAAAGGATGACACACTGTTTGGATAGCAGAATGAAATGCTTTCGTCATATTAATCCTTGAAAATGTAAGTACACGTCATGAAATATGAAATGAAAGATGAAGATCATTTGTGACACTTTAAAAACACTAACTTCAATTGAGCATGTGGCAATTCTTCTTCTACCCTTGTCCAGCATACAACTCCACCTTTTTTATACATCCCTTACATTGAATGATTCATGCTTTTGTGGAGCTGATTTCTTTTTGTTCCTCTTGATATAGGATCACGCAGCCACTGTTTGACCTAATTGAGACATGTCTTTCAATTGATGGCCAAGTTATTCTCACGATTCTCACAATAATAGCCTTAATTTTCAAAGAAGGCTTCAACTTGATCACTAAATACCCCAACACTTTATATATTTTCTCAAATGCTCTCTTTTTCTAACTTTAAACCTCTGATTCAATGTTCATGCTTAAACTGGATTTTAAGATGTGACTGAAAATTTCACTAGCATGGCATATCACTAGAGTCAACATAAAATGTACTATGTAAAGAAAACAAACAAACAACACATATTTAAAACACAAAGGAAAATAGGACACTTCATTTAGTTGAAACAAAAGATAGAAGGGTTTGAACATAAACAACAAAAGGACAAAACAAGATAGATCCCAAACTACAACCCAAAAATAATTCGGATAATAGAAAATAAAACAAAATAAACTAGCAGACCTCTTCCTAGTAGGGAGGGGTGACTTCTCAATTGCTCAGCCTGACATCTTAGCCCCTGGTTTGCATATCAGCATGACTAGAGCTTTCCTCACTGTCAATGTTCTGCACTATAATTGATTTATCTTGAATCATCTTTTCAATTTATCTTTTCAAAGCATGACAATCTTTAATACTGTGAACCTGAAAATCAGAACAATATGCACATCATACATTACGATCAAAACTTCTTGAATGTGGGTCAGGAGTATACCTAAGGAGAGGACTAATCATGCCCTGTTGTACCAATCTCTGGACTAAACTGGCATAGGATTCCCCAATAGGATTGAAATTATTTTTTTCCTTCCTCCTCTTTGCGAACTCTATCCCCTGATGAAACTTGGATTTAGAAGTTCCTTGGTAAATTTATGGGGGTCGAGGATGATATTGAGGGACAGGTGCATGCCATTGTGGATAAGAAGATGGATTGGGATTTCTTGGATTTTGGGGAAAGAAACCTTGTTTCAAGTGGTTATGTGGATCTAATATGTAAACTCGGGATCGAGGTTGACTGTATTGGTAGGTTGGACCTCTCTGCTTTGGCCCTGGCATGACAATAGGTGCGTTTTCGTTCTTCTTTCCTTCAGTTTTCCTTGGTTGATTGCAATATCGTCCCAAATGTTTCACAGAATCATTATCCACCAAGTTCCTCAAATTTTGATGTCTCAAAGCTTGGAGCAAGGTTAACACTTGAAAACATGCCCCAGTTTTTATATGAAACATCTTCATAGCCCATAAGTCCCAAGGAACTTTTCATATCATTTTCTACACTCTTAACTTTCACAACCATTTTCTCAGGGTCTTCTAGCATGCTAGGATTCTTAGTAAGAAATTTTGGCAGTTCACTTAAGTTAAATGTAGGTTCAAGTGTATAACAATGATCATCACGAGTATTGAATGTGGAATCACTAGTGTACTGGGGAACCACAATCGTTGGATTGATGTCCAAAGTGGAAGCATTAGTAGAAGGTTGAGCAACAAAAGCACAAATGGTATGTGGTGATATGAATATGGTAGACTTATACTGAGGGGCTAAAGAAAGAGTGGTGGAAGTATTGAGGTGCATTTAACATGGAATAGATTCTGAGGCATGCTGTGGTGCATCAACCATAGTAGGAAACTGGCTTTGCGATTTTGGTGGAAGACTCAAGGTATTTGCAGGGTTAAAATTGGGGAACTGAGGTGGAGGCAGCCTACTGGCCCAAGCTCGGTATGTTTCATCATTTGTTGTCTCAGTCTCAAATTCTCTTCCTTTAAACTCTTAATTTCCTGACTCTTTTTTTTCATCCATGATGCCACTCTCTATATCCTTGTTGAACACAATTAACCCTTCCTTGAATTTGGTGTGATATGGAGGACCAGCCAGGAAGCCACAAACCAACTACCTTAAACTAACTGAACAAGAGTCAACAAATATGTTAGAGTTCAACATTTTTTCTTCAAAACCCTTTTTTCTTTTAGAAAAGATACCGAACCCAAGAAGGGCGCCTATGTATGTCACTCCCAAGAGAGGAGAATCAGGTATGCATAGTTCGTGAAGTCTTGCTAAAATGGCCAATTAAACTCTTTTTCTATTCCTTGGAACTTTAAGAAGAAAAGAAAATAACAATTTGTCAAAATAATTGACGAAAATCTTTATGAATTTTTTCAGCTTTAACATCCCTATACAAAAATGAAATCTATGATAACCAAAGAATTTTTTTTTCTGGGTTTTCGACTTTGAATTTCATAGGAAAATGAAACTTGAAACTATTAAAGAAATATCTTTTTGTAGTTTTCTTTTAGAGATACATATGAAACACTTACTCTAAATAAACAGTGAAGAAAATCTTTTTAGATTTTTCAAATAAGATCCCCGAACCAACAGTAGGCTGCCTACGTATCTCACTCCTGAGAGAGGAGAATCAGGGGTGCGTAGTTTGTCTAGATCGGACAATTAATAATTAAATAATAGATTGCACCCTGACTTGAGATTCGACCAAGGGCAGACGATGAACCACATTAATAAAATATTTTAAGTTTTCATTTTGACGCTTCACAGAAAAATGACATCAACAACTATGAAAGAAAAATCTTTTTGGTATTTTCGTTATACAAAATGTAAAAAATATCTAACATTTTTTTTTTCATTTTTCTTTTATAAAAACACCTATGAATGAAAAATCTTTTTGAAGTTTTTGAATTGTGAATGCATGCTAAATGAGATAAAGAAAAATCTTTTTGATGTTTTTGAGAAAATGAGTGCGAAAGGTAAGAAAAATCTTTTTGAATTTTTGAATTGTGGAAAACAAAAGCCATAAAAATCTCTAAAAACTACGAAATTCTTTTTTTCTTTTCGACTCACTTTTTCCTTTTTCTCTTTGTTTTTCAACATTGCCTTGTCTACACACTTTACTTCTAACACATGCTTTTCCTAAATCAATTCATCAAATGACCACGTTACCCTCAGAGATGCAACGTTTAGCACGCAGGGATGCTTTAAAGGTGAGTTTCCTACGAAGGACCAAGTGGTCCCCGCTAGGTCTCAATATGATGCACATAAGCATAACCTAAAGGCTGACCTACGTTGGGGTTTACTAATAAGGTTGTTCGAGAGAGCGTATGGTTGATAATGGCTTGCTTTAGCTGGCCACCTATTCCATACAACCCAACGGCTCCCCCTTCCAAAAGAAGGGTGACTCAACTATAGGTCGTGTACACACGTGTACTACGAACTTGTTGTAGAAAGAAAGACTCGGGTTATGCACATGATGCTAGATATAAAACGGTAACACATAAAGTAAAAATTGAAAACAAAGAGCACGTAGGCACTCAACAAATGATAAACAATAACACAAAATAACACAAACAAAATGTCTATACACCTATAGTGCCAAGCTAAGCCGATACAAACTCCAAAATAAGCTTGAATTCTGAAAAATCCCTAGTAGAGTCGCCAGAGCTGTCACACCCCTTTTTCGTACTCCTAAAAGATATCATTTTAAGGTTTGAAAGGGTTTTTATTATTAAAGTGACAAAATGAATATTTTTTCCAAAAAAGGATTACGTTTAGATTCAAAACTCAGAGTCGCCACTTGGCATAATCCGGTGTGCCAAGTCACCTTTGGACAATCCTTTTCAAAACAATTTGACTCTTTAAAACTGGTTTGAGAAAGAGACTCCGACTAAGGAATTCTGTTGACCGAGGGGAAGGTGTTAGGCACCCCTTGATCCCGTGGTTTGACCACGGTCTCTTGGTGGAGAGTATCGGCTAATTTGACACTATGAATGTATAAACCACAAAAAGCACGAAAAAACAATCAGTCAAGAAATCAAAACAAAATAATCCAAAATTTAGTGTTCAGTCCAATTACACAGTCCTGAATAGAAAAAGAATGCGAAGACGTAAATCTTATTCTACCCTACACTAATTTTATACTATGCTCCCATGCTGCCCGATGCCTCGAGCCTTCATCACGGACGTTTTCCAAATACAAAATACTTTGGGGCATTCTCCGACGAATAAATACAAGTGATCGCGGGGCATTCCCCGATTAAATGAATACATTTCCAAATACAAGAACTAAAACCAAACCATTCAACTCAAATTCCACATTCAAACATTCAAAAAGAAAACTTATTCCTAAATTTTGCCTACCCGAACCTACATTGGCCTATCCATTTCAACATATCATAATTCTATCATGTTCAAAACAATATTCATGCTCATTATGAATTAAACAAAACAACAATAAATCAAAGTTAATCTAAATTCAACTTTTTTATCAATTTATCAATTCCATCCCCAAATAATTGACTAATTCTTTGATTATCAATTCAATCTCTCACATCTAAATCCAACATCAACTAACCCATAGAAAAGATTCAAACATGCTCAAAAAATAAAACATTCCCGATTAATTAACCAACTTCAACATAGAATCACCCAAAATAATCAAACTTGCTCAACCACACAATCAAGATCATACATCAACCAAAACATTCCATCCATAATATCGGATATCATAAACAAAGAAATAAGATAGTAGAGGTTTGAAAAGGACCTGATTCGGAACTTTTTGAAGAATATTATAAGAAAATCCACTTCTGAGAACCTCAACTCGAGCCTCAACAATGACAAAAATCCAACTCGATATCGCCAATTCTGATTCGAACAAATTTTTATTCAAAACACGAAATCAATATAGACCTCCGAATCAACCACTTAAAGCAGAGATAAAAAACCTCCCAAATCGAGATCCCGAAGATGAACACCAATCTCGAAACCTAAAACTAGACCTAAACAATTTATGAGATGGAAACCTGATGTTGAACGGATGACGAAGATTCGATATAGATGGAATGTTTTCTGTTCAGGACTAGCCAGAATCAATGGGTTCTCGATGGAATCTGTGCGTGTGTGAATCGTGAGGGTGTAGAAGAGAGGAGCAAGAATGGAGTTTCTATGCGTGTATATATGTTGCTGTCTTCCCTTCTCCCCTACCTTCGATCTTTGTGTGTGTGTGTGAATCGTGGTGTATATGTGTGTGTATATTGGTGAGGATGAGTGTCACTGGTGTAGAATATAAAGGAAAAATACCCCCTAAAATGGCGTATATATATGGTATATGTATCAAATCCAAAAGGAAAAGTCAGGTCCTTTTTTTTTGGACCCTTTCCCCTTTTATTGTTGTTGTCCCCCTTCTCCCTCTATGTTCTTCTCTATTTGTATTAAAATAAATAAGAGCATGGAAAAGAGAATGAAATCTTGGGAAAAATGGAGTGGGTCCCTCCTCTTTTTTTGTCTTTTTTCTGAATCATTCTTTTTTGTATTGTTGAAATGGGGAAAACGTGTAAGGCATGGGGTATGAGGTAGGGTATAGGATAAAGTTTGTTAGGATAAGGTTAGGGATTTATTGAATTTTTGTTAGTTTTGTGGGGTATAATTACATGGGTGAGGGTACATGGTAGGATAAAGTAAAAAATGGGTAAAAATGATATCGGGGAGGGATGAAATTTGGTGTCTAAAGT
>NC_061116.1:202299635-202406194 GCF_002878395.1 Capsicum annuum | reverse complement strand
TAAAGTTACTTTGGACGTTTTCTAACCATAGCACATTTCTAATAAAATACACAAATGGTAGCACATGCGACAATCATTAGAGAATAATGAAACAAGTTTCTTACAGAGCTAAAGCCAATAATTTCAATAGCACACATCCTTGAATTTCCCTTGTTGGAAAAGATATTGTGCAATTACAATAAATCTTTTTTTCTTTTTACATTATTTTAAGTTGTTGAATCTCCTTTTCAGAAAATCTGTTATGTCTCAGGATCTTAGCACTATACACTACTTTTATTATTATTATTATCTAGAGCTAGAGTAATAGATATACTAACACCTTATGACCTTGTATTTGGCGATACCTCTAATATATTGTAATCATAAAATGAAAGCACAAATGCAACAAATATATACACCTCAACTTCAAGAAATTTGAGGTTGGCTACATCAATTCTCACTCGACTAACTATTTAGATCATGTTTACGAAACACAATCACTAATTCATGTATATCGCTGCAAGACTTTATAACGTATCTGGGTCTTAGATGATAAAAAATATGGTACCTTTTCAGTAGCAATTGTAAAAGCCAGTTCAATTAAGCTATATGTTCTGTTGGGTACTCTAAATAGTGTCCCTCCCTTTCGTTATAAAATAGACTTGAAATAAGTTCATCTAAAGCAAACAGAAGAAGCACACCTGCCATTTCCCGATCTGATTTTCTCTGCTCCATATACTCATTTTAAAGTTAAAAATCAAAAGGTAATTAGTAATATCCTAAAAGCAATACTGAAACTAAAACATGTTTTGTGCGGCTAAAGGACCTGGAGGATTACTAAACTAGTGTTACATAACTGTACACAGTGGAAGGTTTCAACATCAGACCTACAGCTACCCAACACCACAAAGATAGAATTTACACCCTCCCAGCTCTCAAGCTAACCCATCTGGATAAATGCTAAACTCAAGTCCTCTAGATAGATTAGTCTTTGCTCATTAATCAACCTGAAATAACCTTAGGAGAACCACACCCTAAAAGCTAGCTATTGAGGTGAGATAGTCCTAGGTTAATCTAAGCCCCAAATCAGTTTCCTATTTAATCGATATAGGAATCAAGTCTCACTACTTGCAATAATATCGTAACACATCCAAACCAAGATAAAGTCATCCCTTTTCTAACATTCTACACCGCGTTTGGGAAGACCGAACTTCATAGAGCAAGTCTTACAAGTCAATTGAATATAGATGGTAGAAAGATCCACCAATCGGTTAAGTCTTTCATTCTCAAGAGTTTTGGGGACAAGAGGACGCCTGAGATTACAACTCAATGTGGGGAAACATCATAGTAAGCTAACTGTGTTGCTTATGTTCTAGAAATGGTAGCTCCTACCATCTTTCAACCTATTGAAACTTATAGGAAAAATTATGATAAATCTCAAAACTCTGAAATGAATAAGTGGAATAGCAAGTCATCCACCCATGGTTATCTGTAGCTTTTCCAAGTAAAATGGTTGAATGGAAAATGAATTCATCCATATGGTAGATGTTTGAAGTTTGACTCATTTTTTCATTTAAAAATGATCCCCTTACTCGGTAAATCTTATTAAAGGGAGTAAAAAACAACTATGCTTAACTAATAAAACTGATAAATCAAACTAGCATATAATAATACAAAGATGATACTCCTAAATCTACCTAGAAACAAGGTAACAGAAAATAAACATCTACTTTAAGCCAAAATACTCAAAAGACCACTATACTCTATACTAAAAAAAACCTGTGACAGGGAACTTAAAAGCCATTCAAGAAATTTTAACTAACAAACGTAAAAGAACCAATAAGGCAAGAAGTCCCCAAGACAAAAACAGGTTATCCAAATTGATAAATACCATAGTTGTTAAGCCGGTTTGTTTGTACAATAGAGAGATTATGCCTAGCAGGATTTATTCCTGCAGCCCAAAAGTCATCCATTTTTTTTCAAATTTATTTCTCTTTTCTTAAATTTATCAAAGTAGAGTACAAGTCAGCTTCTTCTAATTGAAGAAAAGAATAAAGGAGTTTCAGATTTTGTTGAATAAGATACCTAAATCAAACAAACAAAATACTAGTAGTATTTAGACAGAGATGGTTTCCAAGATTTAACAACTTGAGCTTGCAAATGCGCATCAGTTGTTTTTTATCAATCAATGAATGATAACACCATTTCACATCAGATAAATAGACCAAAAAAAAGGACCACTTGATACAATACAATCTGACCAGCTACGGAGAACCTAAAAAACATCAGATTGAAGACAAAGAATAAGACATATCTACCATTAATAAAAAAAATATCCCAAAAAAATTGAGAAAAATGTATTTCCAAACAAAAGGCACGTAATTACTCAGTCAGTAAGGTGAAAAGTACCCTTAATGTAAAAAGAACAGTCTCAACTCTCAATCATCAAGGAGAAGCTATCGAAATCCAACCCAACGAAGAGCAAGGTGACGTCGGAGTTTCTGCAGTAGTCCAAACAACGACTAAATTAGAATGCAGGGTTTACTTACAAAATTAGAATTAAACTCAAATTCTATTATTGAAAAGTACTTTGAATAAAAATGGTGGGAAATAAGGGGAAAGAGGGTGAACTCAAATCCTTACAATTTTAATTTTTTAGTAAAAAAATGTTGGGAAATTTGTGGGGAAGAAGCTAGAACAAGATAAGCCCCATTTTTTTTTAAGCCACGTTTCCTTTTGTTTGGAGTATATTAATTTAACCCAGATTTTTACCAAAAAAAAAATAAATTTAACCCAAATTCTTGCCATTTTAATTTTTATTAAATTAACTAACATCTACTACTAACCTAGTTTATAAATAATTATTAAAATATGTGAGAATTAATACTAATATTAAATAATGAAATATTTAATAAGAATTTCATTAAAAATTAAATTTATTTTTGACCCATTTTTTAAGAGGTATTTTTTCATCATATTAATATAAAAATAATTACATTAAGGCTCATCGTTTTTTTCTTATAGTTATTTGTCAAATTGACTCTTATAATATGAATTGTGACAAGTAAAATGGAAAGAAGTCAGTATAAATCAGTACTTCATTTAAAAAAAAATATATTGTAAACCGGTCACTATCACTAAAAGTTTTGCAAAATAAGTATAACAATGGAGAGTTGAGATATAAAACTCGTGAACACCTTTATATCTGAGTTGCAAATTAATGATTAAGTAAATTCATATTTAAAAAAAAAAGTTACATTGTTGAGTTGAGTTATTGAAAAGGCAAATTTTGTAATTTATTGAAAAAGTTTTGGATTAGAATACTTCCTAGCCGAAGTAAATTAGGATAATATTATTTTGCGGCGTACTTTGATAATTTTGTCTTAATTTAACTTAAATATTTAAGGGTATAAAAGTTCTTCAACATTTGAAGGATATTTTAGTCAACCAACATTTATATTCATGTTTTTATAATAGTATAGATAAATAGATATGTTGATAAATCAATACTAATTCTTATAAATATTATTAATACACTTATACTTAGTATAGTTGTCAAAATATATATTAATGTCATTCGCTAATATTGCTTAATGATATCGCTAATATACTTACATTTAGTATAATTGTCAATGTATGACTTAGTAGTCAATAATATTTCTAAAAAATCACTAATAAACTTTACTTAGTTTAACTATCATATAAGTTAATCAATCAATATTATTTTAACAAAGATACTCCTTTTTTTTTGCTGTAATTATTGTTATATAGATTAATCAATCAATAATATTCTGTAATGTATATCTACTTAGTGTAGTTATCAAATTATAAGATGATCAGTGAATAACATTACATAAGAATATCATTAATTCACTTCTATTTACTACAATATCGACTATAAGCTAATCAATTACTTATAATATTACGTATACCACTAATACACCTCTTTTTCCTATTATCAAATTAATTATAAGCTAATATAATTCATCAATTTTTGTTAAGAATACCACTAAAATATTTCTACTTATTCGAATTATCACTATCTAAGTTACTCATTCAATTATAGCATTTTTGATATATATATATATATATATATAGTGTGTGTGTGTGTGTGTGTGTGTGTGTGAAGGGCCTAATAAATGTTATTTGAACTTTTTTTCCTTCATTGGAAGTTTTTGCTTTAGACAATATCGTCTTTTCATTATTTTTTCTAATATTTAAGAGTTGAAAATTGATTAAATATATTTATGGTAAAATCTATTCTTATTAGAAGTCATCAGAATTTATGACAACTAATACATTTTTCATTAGATTAATAATTCTAAATCAACTAAATTTGATTTCAAGAACATTTGAAAAATTCAGAAATAAATATAAAAGCATTACAATAAGAAAAATTTAAGAAGTGTCAATTTTTATAAAATTTTAAGTATTTTAAGAATGTAATCAATGATTTTATTAAGATTTAACTTTAAAAATAAGAAAAGATTTTAAATATAGAAAAAAAGAAAATAATCATATCACAGATGTGGTTCAAATTGATGAGTCTCTATTAATCTCTAGCAGCAAGGAAAAGAGGTATTGATGACAAATCAAAAGTTATGATCCATCAACTACTTGGAACTTCAGGTGGCAAATATATGTGTGTGTATTTACATTAATATATCAAAGTCTGAAGGATTTTTGAAAAGTGATTTGAATTTTTTACACTTGATTAAAATTCCCGCAATATATAAAATGATTTAACTTTAAGCATCAAACATTACACGTGTGAGGCACGTGCGGTTTGACTAATATATATATATATATATATATATATATAATATGTATGTATGCATGTATGTATGTATATAAATATAATTTTTTTTGGTTATGTGTAGAAAACTAATGTAATTTAATAGTATGAAAAGAAAAAAAGTTTTAAAGAAATTATTGAGGGATCAAACAATTGATATCATTGCTATTGTTTTTTGTTCAAATCTATTACTCCATATGGTTATTTATTAAATACTCAATTTTTACATATTTAATTTAGTGAGAAACTTCCCTCACTACAATGAAAAAAATCATAAAATAATTATATGTATCTTATTGAGGACTCCTTGGATCACTAAATTTCATTTTCATTTTTATTTTATTGTTTACAGCTAAAAGAAAAAAATAAAAATTATGTTTAAATTTTCTTTGAAATATGAATTTATTTGTTATTATTTAGTGAGGGAAATCCCTCGCTATAACAAATTTAATATTATCTTTTTATTATCATCATATTTTAGTGAGGGATCTCCCTCTTTGCCTTTTAAAAAAAATAAAAATTAATATATTAGAAATTATATTTAAATTTTCTTTGAAATATGTATTTATTTGTTATTATTTAGTGAGGGAAATCCCTTGCTATAACAAATTTAATATTAACTTTTATTATCATCATATTTTAGTGAGGGATGTCCCTCTTTGCCTTTATTTAAAAAAAAAAAATTAAAATATTTAATTTGTATGAGGGACAACGTTGCAAAGTCCCTCACAATAACAACATACAGTTTGTCCCTCGCTAATCTTGCTAGCTAATAGCCAAGTTTTTAGTAGTGTGGAACATTCCTTGCTAGCTACACATTAATGCAAGCAGGGAGAGCCATTTCAAATGCCTAAATATTTTTTATGTGCCATCATGGTCCAGTCCTTGCCAATACTGTTATCCATACCCTTGATTTTGTTCGTTGATTCATCACCAGTAGCATGCTTTTTACTGATGGAATTTTCAATTTCTGAATTCTTATACATCGATTTCTTGGAGACATTCAAGCACGAATACTGCCCAAAATATTCACTTCTCACCACAACATCGTGAATATGCTCCATATCTGACTATGACATCACCGATCATCAAATTTAGAGGTTTTAAAGATGTATTATGATCTTGTTCGTCAATGTGTTGTTCAACAATTAAGTTCCTATCTTGTAGTCCATATTTAGATTGATGAAGAGGCTAAGACCTTAGAATTCTCTTGAGATTGAACCATCAATTCACGTGCATCTACATCACCTATTGCTGTTTCAATATTCAATTTTTAAAATTCTAAGAATAATTTATGTATAGTTCATATAGAAATTACTTAGAACTTTTCTCAGATTTCGTGTATGAAGTCTGGATAAAATCAATATGAAATATCAATATCCCGCTCAAGGCTTACTTGTACATATTTTAGTATATGAAATGTGCATAAAATATGGTACATATAATTAACTTACGTTTTTTTTATTTGTTACGCGTTTAAAATCTATATATAAATTTATGCATCTCTATTTTTTTTTCCATTTATATATGTTTATATGTAAGAAATTTATATACAAACTGATGTGAATCATGAATACGAGATTGTTCACTGAATTAGCTATTACATTAAAAAACCATGGATAAAAATAAACATGTTTTGTGTATGGATGGTGTCTAAAATATGCTAAATTTCACTAATTTAGGTGTATTTTATTTACTGGGTTATGAATTTTGTATAAAAATTGATGTATCTTTCGACGCTGTTAGTTTCTTGGCAAGTTGTATTATTCGTTAATAAATACACATAGAAAGGTATAAAATATGGTTTTCATAAAACTTTAGATAAAAATTTTGTATCAACTGTGTATGAAAAATTATTCATTGAATTTGTTATTTCCTACAAAAAGAATTTAATAAATCAAGAATGAAAATATGAAATTCACGATGACTAACGTATAAAAATATATGAAATTCACGTTAACTTACGTATAAAATTTGATTAACGGATAAAATTTATATTGCAAAAAAATAAGGAAAAAATAAATATTAGTGTATGAAAAAATTAAGAATAAAATGTGGATTTCAACAATATGATCAAAGTGTATGCAATGAAAGCAATTTAAAGTAATTATTAATATCAAAGAAATTAAAGTATGAAAGAACTAAGAAACGCATATGAGAGAAATTTATGAAAAGACAACATTATTAAATTTTTTGAAAGGATTAACTAATAAAAAATAATTATTTAAGGAAATGAAAGAAGGAGAAATTTAGGACTTCTTCTAATCCTTTTATTGTATTTTTTTTATCTTTTTACTTTGTTAAGTGGAGGATTTGAGGGGATTACATAGCAAAAAAAAAAAGTATAAAACAGTAAGAAGAAAATTAAAAATTTATTATCAATCCTTTATTTAAGAAAATAGATGAGGGAGAAAGATAAATTCAAATATTTAAGAGAGATTTTAATTGATATATATATATATATATATATATATATATATATATATATTTGACATCAAACGATACTTAACATTTCTAGCCGAAATAAATAACCCATAAACTTTTTCTCTCTCTTTCTATGAATTGTTCTACAATATATATGAATCATTTCCAGTTTTATTGGGAAATCAAGTGATCTAAGAATCCAAAGGAAAAACGCACCAGTTTTTTGTTCCCCCATTAACGTGCATGCATGCGGTACAGAAACAACTGTAAAAATGCGAAATGCTACCTCGGAAAGGATGCAACCCTTCGAGGAAATAACGCACTTTCGAGAAAAGGTATGATTGTTTGGATGGTTGTGGTTGTTCGAAAAAGAGACACTATTTCAAATGAACAGTGTTAGGAATCAGGTAGAAATAAAGCAAACCACAAGCAGAAAGAAAATAAGAAGACATAGATTTACGTGGAAACCCTTGCGAAAAAGACCACGGGCAGAGGCAGAGGATGTTTCACTATGAAGAAAGGAGAGGAGTACAATGTGGAGAATCAGTATTTTCTGGATACCCAAAACAACCCACTAAATGCACTTATATAATATGTGCATATGTGCATACAAAAAAGTCCTAGGCCCAAAAAACATAAAGGTCTATGGGCCTATCAGCCCGATCCCTACGCTACCACCATAGACCCTATTGAAAATCACAAACATGGATCGCACCGTGAAACTTTCTAGGCCGGATCAACAAAATTCGGGTCACAACTCTAACAATCTCCACCTTGACATGAATTCTAATTCAGAACTCAAATCTATTTCAAGACAAACTCTCCACCTCTTCCACAAAAGCCCTTAAGGGCACATCTTAACAGTTAATACTAACCAAATCCAAGAAATGCTCAAACTTGGCACTTGGTAGTGTCTTGGTCAACATATCAACAGGATTATCATGAGTACTAATCTTGCTCACCATAATATCACCACGAGCAATAATTTCACGCACAAAATAATACTGAACATCAATGTGATTTGTCCTCTCGTGAAACATCTGATCTTTCATAAGGAAGATAGCACTCTGACTATCGCAAAAGACCGTAGTAATCTGTAAGTCGTTGCTAAGTTCACCAAACAGAACTTTCAACCAAATAGATTCCTTGAAAGCCTCTGTAATAACGATATACTTTGCCTCAGTAGTTGACAAAGCAACCATAGTCTGTAAGGTAACTTTCCAACTAATAGCACAATAACCAATAGTGAAAACATAGACTATAAGGGATCTCCTTTTATCATGATCTCCTGTAAAATCAGAATCAACATACCCGATTACTCCATCGCTATTTTGCCCAAAATACAAACAAACATCAGCGGATCCATGCAAGTATCTAAAAATCCACTGAACTGCTTTCCAATGTTCTTTGCTAGGATTTGCCATGTATCTGCTAACTGCACTGACGACATAAGATAAATCTGGTTGTGAACACACTATCGCATACATAAGAGACCCGACAACACTAGAGTATGGAACTCGAGACGTATAGTCACACTTATCATCTGTTTTTGGAGATAAAGTGGCTGAGAGTTTGCAGTGAGCTTCCAATGGAGTACTTACAGGTTTGGCATTTTGTATATTAAACCTATGAAACACTTTTCAATTTATGCTTTCTGACTCCAGTATAATTTGTAATTCTTTCAATCCCTCAGAATCTCTATGCCAAGAATCTTCTTTGCTGCACTTATATTCTTCATATCAAACTCCTTACTGAGATGGGTTTTAACTTTTATTATCTCTCTTATATCCTTTGCTGCAATCAACATATCATCAACATACAAGATAAGATACACAAATGAACCATCACTTACCTCCTTGAAGTATACACAACTATCGTAGCTGCTCCTCTGAAACATATGATAGGTCATAAAAGAGTCAAACCTCTTATACCACTGCCTAAGCGACTGCTTTAAGCCATAAAGTGACTTTTTCAGCAAGCATACATAGTCAGCCTTTCCTAAGACTACAAAGCCCTCTAGTTGTTACATATAGATTTCCTCAAGTTCTCCATGTAAGTATGTAATCTTGACATCCAACTGCTCAAGCTCAAGATTATGAATGGCCACAATACCAAGCAATGCTAGAATCGAACTATGCTTTAGAACTGGAGAAAACACATCTATGAAGTCGATACCTGGAACCTGACTATAACCTTTAGCAACTAGTCTTGCTTTGTACCTAGCATCTTCAACTTCCAATAGTCCTTCTTTCTTTTTGAACACCCAGTTGCAACGAACAACTTTCTTATCTTTAGGCAATCTCACTAGATCCCATGTGCCATTTTTATAAAGTAATTTCATCTTCTCCTGCATAGCAATCATCTATCGGCCGGAATCATCACAACTAACTGCCTCTGATTAAGAAGAAGTATCTTCACCAGAATCAACACCTTCTGCTACACTCAATGCATAAGCAACCAAATCTACTTCAACATACTTCTGAGGAGGTCTAATATCTCTTCTAGGCCTTTCTACAGCAATAGAATATTGTGGCATCACTGGTGGTGAAGAAGAAATAGTATTACTCTGTCTCTTTGGGCTAGACTGAGAAGTAGGCACTGGTGTAGACTCTGCTCCAATCTGTAATTCAACATGGGTGCTTGACTTTTTCTGATTCATGTCACTAAGCTCATCTGGGGAGTTTCATCAAACACAACATCCCTGCTAATTATAACCTTTCTGCTATTTTGACACCAAAGCTTATAACTTTTAACAACAGGCTTATAACCCATATATAAGCACTTGACAGATCTAGGTTCCAACTTTCCATTATTAACATGAGCATACGCAGGATATCTAAGTATCCTCAAATCAGAATAACTAGTAGGCGTATAAGATCATACCTCTTTTGAAGTCATTTTATCAATCAAGACTGAGGGAGAGCAGTTAATAAGAAAGCAAGCTGTAGAGGCAGCTTCAGCCCAAAAAGACTTAGGTAAACCCGCATTAGAGAGCATACATTGCACCTTCTCCATTATAGTCCTATTCATTCGTTCGGCCACACTATTTTGATGCGGAGTATGATGAAATGTCAAGTGCCTCACAATTTCTTCTGACTTACACAAAGCATTAAATTCATTAGAACAGAACTGTAAACTATTATCGGTCCGAAGGTATTTTTCTTGCTTCCCTGTCTGCTTTTTAATCATAGTCTTCCACTCCTTGAAAGTAGGCAACACATCATTCTTTTGCTTAAAAAAGAACACCCAAACTTTTCTTGAATAGTCATCAATAATAGTCAACAAATAATTAGCACCTCCTCTAGAGGTACTCTAGCAGGACCCTAGAGATTAGAATGAATGTAATCAAGTGTGGCCTTAGTTGAGTGGATGCTTTTAGTGAATCTAACTTTCTTTTACTTCCCAAAAACACAATGCTCACAAAACTCTAATTTGGTAATACTCTGCCCATCAAGAAGTCCGCTCCTGCTTAGTTCAGCCATCTCATTTTCACTCATATGGCCCAGATGCATATGCCAAAGTTTAGCAACATCACTTTCTAATAGAGATGAGGTAGAAATAGTTGCATCACCTATAACGTTAGAGCCTTGCAGGACATACAAATTTGTAGACTTTCTCTGTCCCTTCATCATAACAAGATCAGCTTTAGTAATTTTTAGGATTCCACCTTCACCAGTGTACCTATAACCATTTGAATCAAGGGTACTCAAGGAAATAGGATTTCTCTTTAGGTCTGGGACATACCGCACATCACCAAGTGTCCTCACAACCCCATCAAATATCTTAATCCTGATTTTTCCAATTCCAGCTATCTTTTAGGGTGTGTTAATTATTTCCCATCAACACAGTACCTTTAGAGACTGATTCATATGTTGTAAACTAATCTCGATTATGACACATGTGAAACATACAAGCTAAATCAAGAATCCAATTCTCACAGGGTTTGGAGTTACCATTAGAAACTACCAAGATTTTTCCATCACTACCACCATCTTCCACAAAGTTGACTTCACTAGACTTCTCTGGTTGGTTTCCCTCCGATTTTGGAGTTTCTCTTTTCTCTCTATTTTGTAGCTTTCAACACTCATATTTGATAAGACCCTTCTTCTTGTAGTAATTACAGGTTTTATTTCTATTTTTGGATTTTGACCTATTCATGTCATCACCTCCAGAATTCCTCTTACGAGTCCTTCGTCCTCGTATAATGAGACTATCTCCTTAAGTCTCTGACCCATTCATAAGATGTTTTATCTTCTCCTTAGAGAACAACGCATCATTGACTTCACTAATCATTAGGGAATAATGACTATATAAAATCGTATCCCTAAAGGTCATGTATGATGCTGGAATCAAACATAACAAAATCAATCCTAGATCTTCCTTATCGTACTTCACCTCTAGAGTTTCTGAATCAGAGATGATTTTCTTAAATACAGATAGGTGATCCTCCAAGGACACACCCTCAGACATATGATGGGAATAAAGTCATTGCTTGAGATACAACTTACTTTTTAGACTCTTCATCATACACAGTAATTC
The DNA here is from genome assembly GCF_002878395.1 of Capsicum annuum. NCBI lineage: Eukaryota > Viridiplantae > Streptophyta > Magnoliopsida > Solanales > Solanaceae > Capsicum > Capsicum annuum. The sequence continues at coordinate 202,394,457 of NC_061116.1, read as the reverse complement.
CATTCTTAGCCACAACGCATCGACTGTGGTCTCCTTCTAAACATCCTGTAGAATTTGATTGGACAAATAATGGTGGATTTGAGATAGAGACTTCTGATCCTTATGTCATTTGTCCTCATTCGTCTACGATGAGGGCATCCTCTCAAACCCTAATAAAGCACCGTCCAAATCCATCTGTGGGAGCACAACCCGCATCTTAACCCATGATAAAAAAATTTGGTGTTGCAATCCAACAACGGAATATCATACTTCATGGTTGTCATCCCTGAGAAAATAATCGAACAGGCTCCGATACCAGTTTGTTAGGAATCGGGTAGAAATAAAGCGAACCACGAGCATAAAGAAAATAAAAACACACAGATTTATCTGGAAACCCTTGCGGGAAAAAACCACGGGCAGAGGCAGATGATATTTCACTATAATGAAAGGAGAGGAGTACAATATGGAAAATGAGTATTTTCTTGATACCCAAAACAACTCACTAAATACACTTAAATAATATATGCATACAAAAAAGTCCTAGGCCCAAAAAATATAAAGGTCCACAGGCTTATCGGCCCGATCCCTATGCTACCACCACAAACATGGGTCACACTACAAAACTTTCTAGGCCGAATCTACAAGCTTCGGGTCATAACTCTAACAGGTAGACATGACTATTCAGAAAAGATACATCTTTCGATGAACCACTGCCTCCTTTTCGAAGAGGCACTTCATGGCTATATACCTGCATTTATCCACAGGTTTAACATGGAAATTTTCTTTATTAAAACACTTCTTGTATTCTTAAAAACTCTGTGTGATCATCTCCCGTTTAATGAGTTCAATAAAAACCAAAAGGTTTGAAGTACTTCTACTTTCTGGTTGTGAAGCCATTTTATATTGGGAGAAAAGTTCTTCTACCTCAGGTACTTGAGAGGAATTATTTCCTTAAGGACACTTCATAAATTCTAAGGACGGCTTATTCTGTTTCATTTTATTTGTTAATACTATAGCACACTTCTTTGATAGTTCATAGTGAACTTGTGTTGGAGGTGTTGGAAAACTTCATAAGTGTTCTTGAAATATCTTGAACTTGTGTTGAATTTTAGCGAACTAACATACAAATTTTGTTTACCGGAAACAACAATCTTAAGGAAATAATCTGTAATTTGTATTGTTTGGTTTCTGGAGATTATAGCTTTACACTTTCTACTCCATTTGAACTTAACAAGTGATATAAAGACATAAAAACTTCATCACAAGTTAAAGGCTCATTCGGTACATGATTTGGAGTCATAAAAACATCATAGTTAAACTAGAAACAAGGTGTGTTTAAAGTTGCTACAACTTTATAAGTAGTATTTCAATACACTAAAGTTGACTGTCTTTTTGTGATAGGAAAATGACTCTTGACAATCATGTGAATGATGTTGGGACGAGTGTGGTAGAAACTAATATTGTCACAACGAGTCGTACAAGTGCTCCGCAGGTAATGGCACCAACGGAGAAACCCAAAAAATTCATGGGTATTAATTTTAAAAGGTGGAAATAGAAGATGTTCTTCTACCTTACAACCTTATGCCTTCAAAGATTTATATCTGAGGAAGCTACAGAGTTGCCCGAGGAAACTTTGGACCAGGTGAGATTTGTCGTTATAGAGGTGTGGAGATATTTTGATTTCCTATGTAGGAATTACATTCTAAGTGGACTCCAAGATGACCTATATAATGTATGTAGTGGAATGAAGACGTCAAAAGAGTTGTGGGGTACGCTAGAAAGAAAATCCAAGACTGAGGATGTTGGAACCAAGAAGTTCTTTGTTGCAAGATTCCTAATATAAAATAATAGGAAACAAGTCGGGTGTATCTCAAGTACAGTAACTGCAAGTTATCATCCACGATCTCCTTACGGAAGGTATGAGTTTGGTAAAGACCTTATTTGAACATGTTAAAAATGTTCTTAGTATTCACATAAACTTTATTGTAGTTTAGTTGTGAACGAGGCATTTCAAGTCACGAAAATAATAGAGAAGTTACAACATATGTGGAAGGACTTCAAGGACTACTTGAAACATAAATAAAAGGAGATGACAGTCGAAGATCTCATAGTGAGACTACGCATTGAAGAAGACAACAAGGTCATGGAAAGAAGGTCAAAAGAAAATTCTGCAATGAATGGTGCAAATATTGTAGAAGATGAATGCAACAACTCAAAAAAGAAGAAGACTACTGGACAAGAAAGAAATCAATCTATGAAGAAATTCAAAGGCAAATGCTTTAATTGTGGAAAGATTGGCTACAAGTCAACAGATTGTCATTCCCGAAGAAAGGAAAAAAGAAGGACCAGCCAAATATGTTTAAATCCAAGAACAAAATGGACGATTTGTGTGTTATGCTGTTAGAATGAAACTTGGTGGGAAATCCTCGAGAATAATGGATGGATTTAGGTGCTACCCACCACGTTTGTGCAAATAAGGAGTTTTTTGCTGCATTTGCTCCTGCTCAAGGTGAAGAGAAGATCTATATGGCAAACTTCGCAATTGTAAAAATTGAAGGAACAAGAAAGGTTTTCCTGAAAATGACATCAGGAAAAGTGTTTACTTTGAACAATGTCCTGTATGTACAGGAGTTACGGAAGAAATTGATTTTTGTATTATTTCTTGACATAAATGGATTCAAATGTGTATTTATTTTTGGAAAAATTATACTTAGTAAAGGAGAAGTGTACGTAGGAAAAGGCTACCTCACTGAGGGCCTATTTAAGATGAATGTAATGAATGTTAAAATAAAAAAAAGTTCTATTTCTTCTTACTTGCTTATGTCTAATGATTTGTGTCATGAATGATTAGGACATATCAATTACAAAACATTGTGAAAAATGATTAACTTAAAACTTTTGCCAAACTTTGAGTGCAAGAAATCAAAATATCAAACGTATGTGGAATCAAAGTATGCTAAGAATCCGTATAAGTCCGTTTAAAGGTATTTCAATTACTTAGACTTAATACACACTGGCATTTGTGATATGAAGTCAACACCATCTTGTGGTGGAAAAAATTATTTTATAACTTTTATGGATGATTGCACTAGATATTGTTATGTCAATTTGCTAAGCAGTAAGGATGAATAATAGATACGTTTAGGCAACATAAAACAGAAGTTAAAAACCAGTTAAAGAAAAAGATCAAAATGAGAAAAAATGATAGGGGTGGAGAATATGAATCTCCATTTGCGGAAATACGTGTAGAGAATGTAATTTTTCATCAAACTACAATCCCGTATTCACCTCAATCTAATGGAATTACAGAATGAAAAAAACAAATCTTAAAGAAAATGATGAATGTCTTACTTATAAGTTCAGGTTGATCGCATAACTTGTGGGGGAAAGCTATCCTTACAGCTCCGAATACTCAATAGAGTGCCCCATAGTAAGACACAAGTAGTTCCATATGAAAAATGGAAAGAAAGGAAACCCAACTTGAAATATTTCAAGGTGTGGGGATGTCTAGCGAAATTCTAAGTTCCTATGCCTATAAGGGAAAAGATCGAACCTAAGACAGTGAACTGCGTGTTCATATAATATGGTAAAAGTAATAAAACATTTCGATTTTTGGTTCATAAATCCAAAAATCCGGATATCACTGAAAATACGGTAATTGAATCAGATAATGCTAAATTCATTGAACACATTTATCCGTATAAAACTAGACACGAATAATCTAGTGGGGTCTTAAATGACCTCGAGATGAACCAAGTAAGGATGTACATAGTGATGAAAATCCAAGACGTAGTAGACGCCAAAGAACGTCAACTTCATTTGGATCAGATTTTGTAACATTTCTCCTAGAAAATGAGCCTCAAATATTTAAAAAAGTGATAATGTCTTTAGACTCATCCTTTTGGAAAGAGGCAGTCAATAGTGAGATTGATTCAATCTTAAGCAACCATACATGGGAGTTGGTTGATCATCCTCCAGGAAATAAAACTTTAGGTTCTAAATAAATCTTCAAAAGAAAAATAAAAGTGGATGGTACTATTGACAAATACAAGGCAAGACTTATAGTAAAAGGCTTTAAACAAAAGGAAGGCCTTGATTACTTTGATACATACTCGCCTGTAATGAGAATAACGTCAATTCAGATGTAAATTTCCTTGGCGGTAGTATATGGTCTTGAAATCTATCAATTGGATGTGAAAATAGTATTCCTAAATGAAGAATTGGTGGAAGAAATTTACATGGAACAATCTGAGGGTGTTGTGGTTCTAGGTAAAAAAATAAGGTTGTAAACTTGTTAAGTCACTGTATGGACTAAAACAAACACTTGAACAGTGTCATGCGAAGTTTAACTAAACCATGTTAGCAAACGGGTTTAAGATATACGAATGTGATAAATGTGTTTACATTAAAGACACTCCAAATCACATTTCATTGTTTGTTTGTATGTGGATGATATGTTGATCATCAATAGAGATATTTCTGATATAAATGCTACAAAATGAATGCTTGAAAGCAAGTTTGCTATGAAAGACCTTGGAGTTGCTGATGTGATTTTAGAAATAAGAATCTATAGAACTCCACAAGGATTGACATTGTCACAATCTCATTATATCGAAATGGTACTTGACAAGTTCAAGTATTTGGAATTTGGAATTGCCAAGACTCTATTGGACGTGAGCTTTGCACTTCAAAAGAATGAAGGTAAAAGTGACCCACAGTTGGACTATGCAAAAGTGTTAGAATGTTTGATGTATATCATAAATTATGCACGACTAGACATAGCATGTGCTATTAGTAAGTTGAGTCAGTACACGAGTAACCCCAGTAAAACTCATTGGATGGCAATGAAAAGAGTTTTGGGGTATCTTAAATACACTCAAGACTATGTTTTGCATTATATTACATATCCTGTAGTAATTGAAGGATAAAGTGATGCAAATTGAATCACCAGATCAAATAAAGTAAAATCAATGAATGGATATGTATTTACTATAGGTGGAAGAGAAATCTCTTGGAGTTGTCCAAACATACATATATTGCTTTCTCTATAATGGAATCTGAGTTTATTGCATTGGATAAAGCCGGTGAAGAAACAGAATGACTCCTAATTTCTTGGAAGATATTTCTTATTGGACCAAACCAGTAGCACCAGTATGTATACACTATGATAGCCAAACGGCAATACGTAGGGCAGAGAGCATGATGTATAATGGTAAATCTCATCATATAAAACAGAGATATAATATCGTTATAGAACTTCTCTCTAGTGGAATTATCACTGTTGACTATGTGAAGTCAAAGGATAATGTGTCGGATCCAATTACAAAAAACCTATCTAGAGAGGGAGTTGTGTAACGCCCTGGAAAATGGGTCCCAGAGCATCATACAGTGCTTGAGGCTATGAGTATCCCCAAGCTAACCCTTTGAGACATTTTCATTCAGTTCAACACAAATCAAAGGGGTTTCCATAAATAACCCTCAAATATCAACAGAGTAATCATCATCCAAGAATAAAAGAATTTTAGAAAGATAACAAAATATGATGTTATTAGTCAACTCCAACATCTATACTAGTCTGACAAGCCTCTAAGAAAATCAATAAAACTAGCGAGCCATTGAGACATGCCCTAACTGACTCATACTCAGTTATCAAATGTAAACAATTTCGTGAAACCAACGTCAGACATCACGTCCTCGGAACATGAGGACTCACCACAACAGAGGATGTAGAACAGCATGCCCAAAGAATCACTGTCGAACCTAAAACTGAGCACCTGAACCTACATTCTGAAAAAATGTAGCCCACATCCAAAGGTGTGGGTCAGTACCATGAAAAGGAACTGAGTATATAGGGATGTATGCAGTTGTATAAACATCATCATCATAAATATTTATAAGAAATATGCAGGATGTATGAAAGACTCACATAGCCCGAAGAAAATCATCATAATCATGAGAGGATGAAATAAGTACAATAACACATGTGAGTCATCATATAATTTGTCAATCACTTTCAGCTCATCAAGAATATCAATTCCATAATGTGAATATCATTTAAATATTTCAAAAGAATAACTTTCACAATTCCACTTTCAAATCACTTTACCATTCACCATAGACACAAGGAAACACACACACACTGGGAGATCCTATAACCGACATAAACCATGTGAGCTATATGCAGTCCAACGTACAACCCACTTTGGGGAGAGTCATCCTATCCTTGCCATCGGAGTAGGACTATCAATATCAAATCCACACAAAATAGTGATCACTATATAAATCAGCCTCAGGCTCACTCCTACGGGGGCACGTAGTTCTAGGGAAGTAAAGTCGCTTTATACCTCCCACTCGATGCTAAAGATTTCTCCCGGACATAGCTCAGATCATTTCACAGACAATCTACAACAAAATAATTTCAGTAATATATAAATATACATCGGGAGACATCATGCTTCCCATCTATCAAAATCAACCACGTTGTGGATTTCTTTCATACTCGAGTTCAAAACAACTCCATTAAGATCAAAATGTAAAATCATTCAAAATATCTCAAATATTCAACATCAACGTGCTTATATCACACACTTTCTCAAAAAAACACAATTTCCAATGGGGATTCACGACCCAAATATCAAAATCATGATAAATATCGTTCAAGATTCATGCTTTATATCTCCACACATGTAAATTCATCTTTCAAAATCATAAACATCAAGATTTTATAATAATCATCATAAGATATGGGTTCATGCTTCAAATTCATAAAAATAAAATAAAAATCATGCCTTTGTAAAGAAAATTACTTTTGGGCACAAGAACGAAAGAGAGCTCTTGTTGAAAAAATCCACATACCTCGAATGATGAACTTTAGATCGATACTCATTTTTGAGATGTTAATCGTGCCTTTGAATGATGGTTCTTGGAGTTCCTGAACTAGGAACTTGGAATCTTGAATAAATTTATAGAATTAATGGTGAACTTTAGAGGTTCTTGAAGTTGGATGTAGGAGCTTAGGGTTTTATTTTTAAGGGAATTTGATGAAATATAACATATAATACTTCTAATAAGATTTAATATAGGGTTTGGACGGTTTTTGGGTGAGGAGGAATGACCAAAACGCCCTTAAAAATCAAATAATTCTCAAATCTGTCCTTTGGTGGACAGTTTTGATAGTCTGAAGTAGATCAACCATAACGGTTTACTTCGATATCCAAATTGGATGAAACCTATTTTATTAGAAAGTGGACTCTCATATCTTTCTGTTGATATATAGTATCTCACCCAGATTATTGTGTACGAGGAGTTATGATCGTTTGAATTTGAACCAAAAATTTGCTTTTGATAGGCTGAAGTAGATCGACCATAGCTTTTTCCTCCGATAGACAAATTGGATGAAACCAATTTCATTGGAAAGAGGACTCGCAAATATTTTCGTTGATATATAGTAGATCACCCAGATCATTATGTACAAGGAGTTATGATTGTTTAAATTTGTACAAAAAATACGCCAGGCCTCAGTACTTTTTCCTGCACATTTTACTGTTCACTACTATTCACGGTTCGATCGGAATGTTCATAACTTGTCGCTCGGGTGTTCGTTTTGGATGATCCACATATCTTTGGAAATCTTATTCGATAATCTACGCAATGGTGGGTCATAATCTAAGACATTCCTCACGAAAAATTGATAGTTTATTCTAGAAGATAGAACCCAACACATTTACGTACAAAATTTCAATGAAAAACTTCCCGGGGTATTATAAGTTAAGAGGACATCTAAGAGAATGGGTTTATGACCTAAGACAAGTCAGCATGACGGTAACTCTATCTAGGATACTGGAGATCTCAAGAGCTAGGTTCAAGGAGATCAAACAAAGTTGTGTCTGATAGGTTCAATATTGTCAATATACCCAACCTAATCTCATGATGTAGACAATATTTAGTAAACAAGGATAAGACTTATGGTGTGAAGTCTTTTAATGATTATCTAAATTTGATAGATTTGACCAAATAGTTTAATCTATCGGATTGAAACGCTTAGAAATCACCTATGTGAGGGTGAAGTGGAAGTCTCTTCAAGTAAAATATTATTAAAGTCCTATTCTCTAAGCTCTCATGAATTCATGGCTGAACCGAACAAAATTGTGAGAACCATAAATGGTAAAAGACTGGTTATGTGATGTGTGTTGTCTAGGTGTACATTAAAGATCGATGGTTCAAAGATATCAAATCTATAGATTGATCGAGTGCATTCGATGCATGGTCACTACAGAAAGTTTAAAGGAAAATCTACTTATCCAGATGCAATCAGTCTTTGCTTAATGATCACATACTTTTTCGTAAAGTTTTATAAAGAATAGCCATTCCCCATTCATGTGAGGGATTATTGGGTTTAAGATTAAAAGTGTGAATAAAAAATGGAGGGAATTAAGTGGCGAAAAAATTAAGATAACACTTAAAAAGGAAAGTGTACTAAAAAATAAGGAAAGTCTACTACTTCTCCCATATTGGTGGGAGACTGAAACCTTCATGTGTTTATATTAACAAACACAAACTCCACATGGTAAGTGAGACGAGAACCAAGAGGCACCTTGCACCGCCATCATCGTCGCTCGCTCGGCTCGACTTCGGCTTCAGCTTAGAATTTGTCAAATGATCGATGAGATTAATTTTTTAGATAAATTTTATTTGTTAAATCAAGTGATCCAAGAATCCAAAGGAAAAATGCACGAGTTTTTTGTTCCTCTATTAACGTGCATGCATACAGTGCAGAATCTCTATTAACATATATGCATATAGTGCAGAAACAACTGTAGAAATGCAAAATACAGCCTCGAAAGGGATACAACCTTTCTTGGAAATGACACAATGTTTTGGGAAAATGTATGACTATTTGGATGGTTGTGGCTGTTCGAAAAAGACACACTGTTTCGAATGGATAGACATGACTATTTAGAAAAGATACACTTTTTGATGAGCCATTGCCTTCTTTCTGAAGTGGCACTTCATGACTATATAAACCTGCATTTTCCCACAGGATTAGCACAAAAATTTTCTGCATTAAAACACTTCTTGTCTTCTTAAAAAATCTGTGTGATCATCTATTCGAAGAAAACCAGAAAGTTTGAGGTACTGCTACTTTCTGGTTATGAAGCCATTTTATCCTGGGAGAAAAATTCTGCAACCTCGGTTACTTGAAGGGAATTATTTTCTTAAGGACACTTTGTGAATGCGAAGGACTTGACTTATTCTATTTCATCTTATTTCTTAATAATATAACATACTTCTTTGATAGTTCATAGTGAACTTGTGTTGAAGGTGTTGGAAAACTTCATAAGTATTCTTGAAACATCTTAAACTTGTGTTGAAGTTTAGTGAACTAACCTACAAATTTTGTGTACCCGAAACAACATACTATGCCATTATCCTGACATTTTTTTTGGTTGTTCTAATTTTCTTGATTTCAGGTTGGGTTGAAGTATGGTGAATATGCAATAGTTATATAGATTATACCAGTTAAATTTTTGATTAGGTGGTTATTTCAGCTTGTAGTATGAATTCAGATGCCTATGAAGTCTTGCATTTTTTGATTACTACAAAATTTTTTTAAAAAATAGCCTTGTATATTTATGCCTACGATGTGCAAAGGAATCTATGTTGCATAGACAGTGGTCCTGGAAACTGAACTTGAGAAAAAGAAATTGCTCTCTGATCTATGGTGAAGTGTGTTTTTGGAGTCATAGGTGAAGTAACTTTAGGCTTCAGGGACGTATAGGGATCTTATTAACCTAAATTTGATGGAGTGGAGTCCAGATGGAGTGCTAATTTGTGTTTTACTGAGTCCTTCCAATGCATGATTTAAGATTATTTTTCCTTTTTGTTGTATATATTTCTCGATTTATAAATTTACGGCTGAGTTTCTATGAACAAACCTTCTCCTCGCCCACTCTAACTTCCTTTTCTTTTGAAACTCTCACGTTACTTTTTGAGTTTCTATGAACAAACCTTCTCCTCGCCCACTCTAACTTCCTTTTCTTTTGAAACTCTCACATTACTTTTGTGTTATATGTTTCACGTTCTGTCCCTATAGAAAGGGTTGATTTGAGGAATTAAGTTAAAAACAAGTATAAAACAATAAGGAGAAAATTAAGAATTTATTATCAATCCTTTATTTAAGGAAACAGACGAGGGAGAAAGATAAATGAAAATATTTAAGGGAGATTTTAATTGATATATATATATACATATTTCTAATATATAAATTTTAAAAAAATATTTTTAAATATTTTTTTGAAAATTGCTACAACTTACAATTAAAAACTTAATTCAATAAATATAAAAAAATACAATCACAATTTACAATAAATAATTTAAAAAGTACATACAAAATAATCTATACATAAAATAATGGTAAATTGACACAATAATTTATGATCAAATTTGACATCAAATAACGATATTTAACCTTTCTAGCGAAAATAAATATCACATAAACATTTTCTCTCTTTTTATGAATTGTTCTACAGTATTTATATCATTTTCTAGTGATTTCTTGCTTTGTTTTTATTAAGGTTTCCCCTAGTTATAGATAAAAGTCATTTTACTTTACAGATGTCCATATACTTGCTTGAACCAATATTTAGATATTGTTTTTCGACCTTCAATGCAAATATAAGGACTAGGATCCCCTCCAGAATGTTTCCTCCCGTTGCCCTAGTACCAGCGTATTTGTATTAGTAGATGAAATCATCTTAATAAGCTATCTATTCTGATTTTCAGTGAGCCCATGCATCTATTATTTCAATGTATTGTCAAACCAAACTGTGCGGATTTGGTTTTCTAAGTGTGGGATCAAAATAATTAAAATAAATTGAAAAATAATAAGAAAATTGGTGTTGCAACATGATCAAGTTGGAAATTGGTGTCGCAACATGAAAAGTTTGGGACGTTCATCTATAAATAGTGATTTCTATTTCAGTTTTAGGTACACCAAAATTGAGAGAGCAATAGAGAGGAAAGAGAGTAATCCACAGATATTCTTTAGTCTGTGAGATAATAGTGTGGGAGTAATATTGCAGTGAGTTGTGAGAAATAAAAGAGTGTTGTTTCATTTATAAAGAGTAGTAGTCTTTTGACAATGCAAAATTGTAATCACTATTATTGTATTCCTCCATTGGATATTTTATTTACCCCATCATAATATTTGGTGTCGTTGTTACTCTCTTGTTATTGCTATTTTGTGTAGATATTATCCTGGGTGAAAATATTTATTTTTTCCCAACAACGTGGTGTCAGATCCATGAAAAATAATAGTCCATTGCCTTTTCAGTACTCTGGCCTTACAAAAGAAAATTATGAAAAATGGTTCCTACGAATGAAAGCCATTCTTGGTTCTCAAGATGTTTGGGACATTGTAGACAAAGGGTATACAAAATTGGCCAATGAGGAGACTCTGTCACAAAATGAAAAAAATGTCTTGATTAAGATAAGGGAGAAAGATCAATAGGTCCTCACTCTAATCCACCAATGTTTGGATGATGGTATGTTTGAGAAGGTGGCTGATGCAACCACCTCGAAGGAAGCTTGGGAGATTTTACAAATTCTCTCCAAATAGTTGATAAGGTGAAGAAGGTAAAATTTCAAACTCTAAGGGTTGATTTTGAAATTTTAAAAATGAAAGAATCAGAATCCATTTTGGATTTCTGTTCAAGAGTGATGGGTGTTGTGAATCAACTAAGAAGGTACGGAGAGGAAGTAGATGATGTTCATGAGGTATAAAAGATCCTTCACTCTTTAAAACCCAAATTTAATTATGTGGTGTGTGCTATTGAGGAGTCTAAATATTTAGAATCTATGACAATAGAGCAATTGGAAAGTTCTTTACAAGCCCACTAAGAAAAAATGAAAAGAAGAAAAGAAGAGCCATTGGAGCAACTTCTTAAAACTCAAGCATCCTTCAAAGATTTGGGAGGTGAAAAAAGTTACAGAGGAAATGGACAATGGTGAGGCTGTGACTGCCGTGGACGAGGAAGGTGTTATATCAATAAATTCAACAATGAGGATAAAAACCACTTAACATTTAAAGTCCATGGTCGTTGACAACGGGGAGGAAGAGGACGTGGAGTTTATCAAGGCACCAATGAAATGAGGTATAACAAATCTAAAATTGAGTGCTACAACAATCATAAATTTGGACATTACTGTTGGGAATGCCGTAGTAATATTGAAGAAAAATCTAACCTTATTGATTGTAGACATCTAATTTTGTCCCTCCCCGAAAATATTTTTACCATTTAACCTCCGTCTTACTGCGTGCCCTCACCTATTTGATTATATCCCACAAAAATACAAAAATAACAACTTCTAACTAATTTTATCTTATTCTAACAACTGCTCCCAATTAAATTTTAACACCACACATACCCCATCTCACCACCTACCCTACGTACCCCCCTTCTCTTTACATTTTAATTATCATTTAATAGAGAGGGGACAAAAAAATTCTTCTATTTTTGGATAGACACTTTCAAGGGCCCATAGAATAATTAAAAAAGAAAACAATTCTCACTCATAAGGGGACTGACAATTCACAGACCCACCCTCATTTTCGTACTCACACGCTACACAAAGTACCCACTACATCACTAATCGATATTCTCCATTGATGAAAAAAGCATGGAACACGGTCCATCTCTTTTTTCTTATGAACACACCACCATTAATGTAAGGAGACCATCATCATCCTCACATACACAAACAGAAATACAGAGAGACCCCAGCCTTCATTTTCTTCTCCACCTAGGAGATAACATAGAGCTACTATAAACACCTGTTGAATGCACGCACAGCAGGGGATACACACTGAGAGATTCTCCTACGAGAGAGAGAGATTTGAAGTCAAGATCTGAAATGGAAAAAAAAATAGTGTTGATTTTGGGTTACTCGGAAATGGGTTTCAATGGGTTTGGTCGTTGTTCCGGTGACTATTTTGCTGAAATCTCATCGTTCTCTATTGATTTTTGGATGAGTCTGATAGGGAAATGAGAATATCGCCAGAACAGTCTGTTTTCAAAAGTTTTCGAGTGACCCCGTTTAGAAAATATTCAAACTCTCCGAAATTCGAGCTACTTCTGTCTGTTTTAGGCACTGTTAGCTCACCGGAGTTCAAGCCGTGTGGGTGCTTAGTTTTCTATCATATTTTTGCAGCTTGGGTTCATCTATTTTGGTAATTCAAAATCGAAACTAGATTTTGAGTTTCATCAGTCGTAGTTTTGGGTTTGGATCTTGGTTGTCATATCGAGGTCTTTATTTTTGGGTTTGAAATCTGTCTAGCTGTTGATCCCGGGTATTCACTATCGTTGGTGGAGTTTCATTCCATTTGGATTCGAGTTGGTGGGTTGCGGTTGAAGTTCAATTCGAGGTTCCCGACCGGACTCTATCTCATTTAATTGAATAACACTACATTAAAATTGATAATTAAGGTCCGATTCTCTTCTCCCTCTCTTTTTATTTCACTCTTTATGATATTCGTTGTTATGCATTAAACATTTACGTGTTGTTTGATCCTTGTTGATGGTGAATAATTACTTGGTGTTGATTCATTATTTTTGTGTTGTGCAATGAAATGATATCTTGTTTGAGAATTAAAATCGATAATTTGAGAATAAAAATAGGGCGAGAATTGAAAGTTGATAAAAAAGAACATTTTTGTTTTGATTAATTTATGTCGTTGATTGTAATAGTGCCATGATTGGTCGTGCTGGGTAAGGAAATAGTAGGCTCAGATAGGCAAATTTATAACTTGTGGATTGTTGAATGTTTGGATTATGTGTTGAAAGGTTTTGTTTGCTGCATTTGGATCGACTGTATTCATTTAGCCAGGGAATGCCTTGAGAATTTTGTATTGATTTATCTGGGGAATGCCCCGAAGTATCTTGTACTTGGAGGACATTCGTGATGAAGGCCCGAGGCATCGGATGAGGTATTGGATCTTAGTCTAGGATTAGTTTAGAATATGATTTACATTTCAGTATTTTTTTATTTCAAGACTGTATAACTCGGACTGGACACTATATTTTTTATTTATTTTGTTTTGTTTGTTTGTTTAATTGTTTTACATATTTTTATGTGGTTTGTACATCATAGTGCCAAATTACCCGATTCACTCTACCAAGCGACTGTGGTCGAACCACGGGAACGAGGGGTGCCTAACACCTTCCCCTCGGTCAACAAAATTCCTTAACTGGAATCTCTATTCGCAAACTAGTTTCAAGAGTCAAATCGTTTTGAAAAGGATTTTCCAAAGGTGACTTGGCACACTGGTTTATGCCAAGTAGCGACTGTGAGTTTAAATGTAAATAATCCATTTTTGAAACAAATTTTCATCTTTTGTCACTTAATAATAAAACCCTTTCAGACTTAAAATGAATCTTTTTAGAGTGAAAAAAAGGGATGTGATAGCTCTGGCGACTCTTCTGGGGACTTTTCAGAATTTGAGTTTATTTGTCGGAGTTGTATCGGCTTAGTTTAGCACTATAGGTGTATAGATATTTTGTTTGTGCTGTTTTGTGTTATTGTTTATTATTGTTGAGTGCCTACGTGCTCTTTGTTTACAGTTTTTATCGTATGTGTTACTGCTTTATATCTGGCATCATGTGCATAACCCGAGTTATTCTTTCTGTAACAAGTCCTGGAGTGCACGTCATGCACACAAACTCTAGTTGAGTCACCCTTATTTTAGGAGGGGGAGCCATCGGACGTATGGAGTGGGTGGAAAGCAAAGCAGCCACTATCGATCATACGATCCCCCGAACAGCCTTGTTAGTAAACCTCAGCGTAGGTCATCCTTTAGGTTATGCTTATTTGCATCATATGGAGACCTAGCGGGACCCACATGACCCTTTGTAAGAGATTCACCTCTAAAGCATCTCTACGTGCTAAATGTTGCATCTTTAAGGGTAATATGGTCATTTGACAGATTGATTTGGGGGAAAACGTGTGCTAGAATTAAAGAAAGTGTATAGGCAAGAAAAAGTTGAAAAAAATCGAGTGTGTAGGCAAGGAAAAATTGAAAAAAAGAGAGGAAAAAGAAAGAAAAAATGAGTCGAAAAAAAAAGAAGTAGGTTTCATAGTTTTTAGAGTTTTTTATTGCTTTTGTTTTCCACAATCCAAAAATTCAAAAAGATTTTTTTATCTTTCGCACTCATTTTTCTCAAAAACATCAAAAAGATTTTCCTTTTGTTCCTTTACCATGCATTCATAATTCGAAAATTTCAAAAAATATTTTTTAAAAATTGGAGTTTTTTATAAAGAAAAAAATGCAAAAAAATATGGTAGAAGTTTTGTAAATTCATTAAACGAAAACACCAAAAAGGTTTTCTTTCATAGCTGTTGGTGCCATTTTTTATGTGAAGTGTCAAATTGAAAACTCAAAAAAAAAAAAGATTTTGGTATGTTGTTTATCGTTTGTCTTTGGCCGTGTCTCAAGTCAGGGTGCAATCTGTGATTTAATCATTAATTGTCCAATCTGGACGAACTACTCACCCTTAATTCTTCTCTCTCAGGAGTGAAATACGTAGGCAGCTTATTGTTGGGTTGGGGACCTTATTTGAAAATTAAAAAAAAATGAAATTTCTTCATTCTTTATTAGAGTAGGTGTCATATATTTCTTTAAAAGAAAACTGCAAAAAGAATTTTCTTTAATAGTTTCAATTTTCATTTTCATATGAAATTTGAAATTGAAAACCAAAAAAGATTTTCTTTGGTAATCATAGATTTTATTTTGTATAGGAATATGAAAAAAAAATCCAAAAAAGATTTGCTTCACTCTTCATTTAGAGTCGGTGTGTCATATACATCTTCAAAAAGAAAATCACAAAAAAAAATTTCTTTAATAGTTTCAAGTTTCATTTTCCTATGAAATTTAGAATCGAAATTTTCAAAAAGAGATTTTTCTTTGGTTGTCATAGGTTTCATTTTGTATAAGGAATTTAAATCTGAAAAATACAAAACAGATTTTCATCAATTCTTTTGATAATTTGTTATTTTATTTTCTTCTTAAAGTTCCAAGAAAAATAGAAAGAAAAAGAGTTTAATTGGCTATTTTGGCAAGACTTCACGAACTACGCACACCTGATCCTCCTCTCTTAGGGGGTGAGATACGTAGACGCCCTTCTTGGGTTTGGTGATCTTTTCAAAAAAATAAAATAAAAAAAAGAGAGATTTTGAAAAATGTTGAACTCTAAAATATTTGTTGCCTCTTGTTCAGTTAGTTTAAGGTGGTTGGTTTGTGGCTTCCTGGCTGGTCCTCCATATCACACCAAATCCAAGGAAGGTTTAGTTGTACCCAAAAAGGATATGGAGAGTGGCACCATGGATGAAACAAAGAGTTAGGAAATTGAGAGTTTAAAGGAAGAGAATTTGAAACTGAGACAACAAATGATGGAAATATACCGAGCTTGGGCCAGCGAGCTAGCTCCACCTCATTTCCCCACTTTTGACCCTGCAAATACCTTGAGTCTTCCACCAAACGTGTAAAGTCAGTTTCCTACTATGGTTGATGGAACACAGCATGCCTCAGAATCTATTCCACGTCAAATTCACCTCAATACTTCCACCACTCTTTCTTTATCTCCTCAGTATAAGTCTACCACATTCACATCACCACATACCGTTTGTGCTTTTGTTGCTCAACCTTCTACTAATTCTTCCACTTTGGTTATCAATCCAATGATTGTGCTTCCCCAGTCCACTCGTGAATCCACTTTCAATACTCGTGATGATCATTATTATACTCTTGAGCCTACAGTTAAGTTAAGTTGACCGCCAAAATTTCTTACTAAGAAGCCTAGCATGCTTGAAGACCCAGAGAAAATGGTTGGGAAAGTTAAAAGTGTATAAAATGATATGAAAATTCCTTGGGACTTGTGGGCTATGAAGATGTTTCATATAAAAACTAGGGCATGTTTTCAAGTGTTAACCTTCCTCCAAGCTTTGAGACATCAAAATTTGAGGAGCTTGGTGGACAGAATGATTCTGTGAAACATTTGGGATGATATTGCAATCATTCAAGGGAAACTGAAGAAAAGAAGAAGGAAAATGCATCTGTTGTCGTGCCTGGGCCAAAGCAGAGTTTGAGAGGTCCAACTCACCAATACTATCAACCTCAATACCGAGCTTACATATCAAATCCACTTATTTATCTACAACAAGGTTCCTCTTTTCAAAATCCAAGGAGTTCCATTCCACTTTCTCAATGTCCTTTGAACAATGCATAATTGTGTACCCATCCGTCTTCTTATCCACAATGGCATACACCTGTCCCTTAACATCGTCCTTGACCCCCACAAATTTACCAAGGAACCCCTAAATTCAAGTTTCATCTGAGGCCAGAGTTCACAAAGAGGAGGAAGGAAAAGGATAATTTCACTCCTATTTGGGGAGTCCTATGCAAGTTTGTTCCAAAGATTGAGACATAGGGGCATGATTACTCCTTTCCTTAGGTATATACTTGACCCACATTCAAGAAATTTTGATCCTAATGTATGGTGTGCATATCATTCTGAAGTTCAGGGTCATCGTACTGAAGATTGTCATACTTTGAAAAGAAAAATAGAAAAGTTGATTCATGATAAATTGATTGTGGTGCAAAACATTGGCCCCTCGACCATCCCACAGAGTTCTTCACCGGCATGCAGTACTATACAATATGTGGGAGGTAATGATTTAAGCATGGGGATCCAGAACTTATTTGTTGAAGGAAATGTGTCTGATAGTGGTGAAAGATCAAGTCATGCTGATATGCAAATCAGTGGCTAATATGTCCGGCTGAGCAATTAAGAAGTCACCCCTCTCCTTACTAGGAAGAGGTCTGGTAATTTGTTTTGTTTTCTTTTCTGTTATCTGAATTATTTTAGGGTGGTAGTTCGGGATCGATCTTATTT
The DNA here is from genome assembly GCF_002878395.1 of Capsicum annuum. Classification (NCBI taxonomy): domain Eukaryota; kingdom Viridiplantae; phylum Streptophyta; class Magnoliopsida; order Solanales; family Solanaceae; genus Capsicum; species Capsicum annuum. The sequence continues at coordinate 202,376,533 of NC_061116.1, read as the reverse complement.
TGTCCCTTTTGTCGTTTAAGGTCAAACCTTTTCTATCTTTTATGTCAACTAAATATTGTGTCCCTTTTTCCTTTGTGTTTAAATATATGTTCTTTGTTTGTTTTCTTTACATAGTACATTTTATGTTGGCTTTAGTGATATGACATGTTGGCAGAATTCTTCGTTAGATCTTAAAATACAATTTGAGCATGAACTTTGAATCACAGGGCTAAAGTTAGAAAAAGCATGTGAGAAATAGGTAGCGTATTAAGACATTTGGTGACCATATTGAAACCTTCGTTCAAAATTAAGGCAATTGTTTTGAGAATTACCAGAATAACTTGGTCATCCATTGTAAGGCATACCTCAATTAGGTCAATCAGTGGATGTGTGATCCTAATCAAGAGGAACAGAAAGAAAACCAGCTCCACGAAATCATGTGTCATTCAATGTAAGAAATGTACAACAAAAGTGGAGTTGTATGCTAGAAAAGCGCAGAAGAAGTAGTGACGCATAGACTCAGTCAAAGTTAATGTTTTAAAAGATGTCGCACATGATCTTCATCTCCAACTTTCAAATTGCATGTTATGTTCTTGCATTTTCAAGGATTGATATGACGAAGGTATTTCATTATGCTATCCAAACATTGTGTCATCTTTTGTTTACCCCATTTGAGCTTTAGTACTATTTTCTTTCATACCCCTCTTTTGGAATCAAGATAAAGTCAGCAAAGCTCAAAAGAAAAGTGTCGAGCAAAACAATAGAGTCAGAAAGTTTCAAAAAGAAATTATAGAAAAAATATGTCCAAAAGAAGGAAAAAAAAAGAGCATCAAGAAAAAAATAGAGTCAGAAGGTCCCAAAAAGAAAAAAAAGTCAATAAAAAGTCAACAAAAAAAAAGAAAAAATCAGAATCAAGCAAAAGAACAATCCACCAGAACTACGCATGACCTGATTCTCCTCTCTCGAGGGTGAGATACGTAGGTTGCCCTACTCCTAGCTCGGTCCAACCAAATAAACAATTTAGAGTCACCCAATTAAAAGACATTGGGGCATGTGTTAATCCTCATTGTTTGAGTCGATTCCAAAAGTTGTAAGTCCTACCCTACTTCAAGTGTTGTTTGGGCCCCATGCCATCCTTTCTTTCTAACCCTATCCAAAATCCAAGTTACAACCAAAGAAACATCTTCAGATCTATCTTTGAGGATGTTAAGGCTAAGCATGCAAGGGATATGATGATGCATTTAGGAACTACTTGTCTTCCTCAACAAAAAAAATCAGGAGAGGAATAAAAATAAGAGAATCTTATTGGTGAAAACCCTTACGACCACCGTAAGATGATAGTAAGTTGAGAGAGATAAAAATGATAGAGTCTTATTGGTGAAGACTCTCACGGACACCATAAGACGACTCTGAGTTAAAGGAAATGAAGATAAGAGAGTCTCATTAGTGGAAAACCCTTACAGACACCATAAGACAATGGTGAGCTGAGGAAAAGAAAATGAGAGAATCTTGTGGGAGAAAACCCTTCAAGGTACCACTAGCCGAATGTGGTCTTAAATACAATTGACCTAAGGAAGCAACTCAGATTCAAGGCAATTAACTCAACAACAATTGGTAGAAAGTTTGGATGAAAAGATCAGGCTGCTTAATTCAAAATGCATGGCATAATCATTAGAGTTTACTGTCATTTTTAGATTGATTTTTTGTTTCTTTGTTTCAAATGTGGATATTCATTGTCTTTCCTTTATTTTCTTTATTTTTGTTTTATTTTCTTTAGTCAGTTGTCCAAATAAAAATCATTGTCATTTTTTCTCTTGTCTTTGAGTCAAGTCCTATCAAAATAAGTCAGAAAAGACTTCAAAATTAGCTACCAGCTTCTTCAATTGCGCAAAGTAAGACAAAAGGCCAACATATGAAAGAGACATGATTGTGAGCCAAAATAAGGCATGCAAATTTTTTATCAATCGGTAAGTCTGGGAACTCATGAAAATACTAAGGTTCAAAGAGTTTATCTGAGAAGCATGACAAAGAAAAGATATTGTATCTATTTTAAAGTCACTCTTAATAATCTGAGTTCGAGTCAATGATGTAGTAAGTCAGTGACACATGAATGATTGAAAGTAAGATTAAATGTGACAGGGGTAGGAGCGATTTCCATGAAAGCTAAAGCCACAAACCAGCCACCATGTTTTAAAATCACAAGTTTTCTTTGATGAAATAGGAAACATATTACCTTCAAAGTAAGGACTTCAGAGCATAAATATCAAGGGTTGAAATGCCTCACTTTTACAAATATAAAAAGCAATGTTGTTGCACAGGTTTGATAGTCAAATCACGGTAAAATTCATCATCTTATTTCCCTCGGAGACACACCTTCTTGTCTAGGGATTTCATTTTTCATTTGTTGGATGATACACTTCTTAAATTAAACCTTTACTACTAGAAGACATACCTTTTAGTTGAGTCATTCCTTTGACTCCTATAAGAGGTACCTTTTAGTCGAGTCATTCCCCTTGACCCCTAGAAAACATACCTTTTAGTCGAGTTATTCCATTTGATTCCTATAAGATGTACCTTTTAGTCGAATCGTTCCTTTGACTCCTATAAGAGGTACCTTTTAGTCAAGTCATTCCCCTTGAGCCCTAGAAGTCCTACCTTTTAGTCGAGTCATTCCCTTTGATTCCTATAAGGCATACCTTTTAGTCGAGTCATTTCCTTTGATTCCTATAACATGTACCTTTTAGTTGAGTTATCTCCCTTAATTCCTATAAGATGTACCTTTTAGTCGAGTCATCTCCCTTGACCCCTAGAAGATGTACCTTTTAGTCAATTAATTCCCTTTGATTCCTATAAGACGTATCATTTAGTCGAGTCATTAACCTTGAACCCTAGAAGACGTACCTTTTACTCGAGTCATCCCCTTTGATTCCTATAAGATGTACCTTTTAGTCGAGTCATTCCATTTGATTCCTATAAGACGTACCTTTTAGTCGAGTCATTCCCTTTGATTCCTCTAAGACGTACCATTTAGTCAAGTCATTTCCCTTGATTACTATAAGACATACCATTAAGTTAAGTCATTCCCTTTGACCCCTAGAAGATGTACCTTTTAGTCAAGTCATCCCCTTTGATTCCTATAGGACATAACTTTTAGACGAGTTGTCCTCTTTGATTCCTATAAGACATACCTTTTAGTCGGGTCATCCCCCTTGATTCCTATAAGACGTACCTTTTAGTCGAGTCATCTCTCTTCATTTCTATAAAACGTACCTTTTAGTCGAGTCATTCCCCTTGACCCTTAGAAGATGTACCTTATAGTTGATTCATCCCCTTCGATTCCTAGAAGACGTACCTTTTAGTCGAGTCATTCCCTTTGATCTTTATAAGACGTATCTTTTAGTCGAGTCATCCCCCTTGATTCATATAAGATGTACCTTTTGATCGAGTTATCTCCTTTGATTTCTATAAGATGTATCTTTTAGTCGAGTCATTCCCTTTGATTCCTATAAGACACACCTTTTAGTCGAGTCACTCCCTTTGGCCCCTAGAAGACGTACCTTTTAGTCGAGTCATTCCCTTTGATTCCTATTAGACGTACCTTTTAGTTGAGTCATCTCCCTTGATTCCTAGTAAGACATACCTTTTAGTCAAGTCATCTCCCTTGATTCCTATAAAATGTACCTTTTAGTCGATTCATTCTCCTTTGATTCCTATAAGATATACGTTTTAGTCGAGTCATTTTCTTTGATGACTATAAGACATACCTTTTAGTCAAATCATTCCCTTTGACCCCTAGAAGACATACCTTTTAGTCGAGTCATCCCCTTTTATTCCTATAAGACATACCTTTTAGACGAGTCATTCCCTTTGGTTCCTATAAGACGTACCTTTTAATCGAGTCATCCCCCTTGATTCCTATAAGACGTACCTTTTAGTCGAGTCATCCCCTTTGATTCCTATAATATGTACCTTTTAGTCGAGTCATTCCATTTGATTCTTATAAGACGTACCTTTTAGTCGAGTCATTACCTTTAAATCCTAAAAGACTTACCTTTTAGTCGAGTCATTTCCCTTGATTACTATAAGACATACCTTTAAGTCAAGTCATTCCCTTTGACCCCTAGAAGATGTACCTTTTAGTCGAGTCATCCCCTTTGATTCCTATAAGACATAACTTTTAGACGAGTTATCCCCTTTGATTCCTATAAGACGTACCTTTTATTCGAGTCATCCCCCTTGATTCCTATAAGACGCACCTTTTAGTCGAGTCATCCCCCTTGATTCCTATAAGACGTACCTTTTAGTCGAGTCATATCCCTTGATTCCTATAAGACGTAACTTTTAGTCGAGTCATTTCCCTTGATTACTATAAGACATACTTTTTATTTGAGTCATTCTCTTTGACCCCATCAAGATGTACCTTTTAGTCGAGTCATTCCCTTTGATTCCTATAAGACATACCTTTTAGTCGAATCATTCCCTTTAACCCCTAGAAGACGTACCTTTTAGTCAGTCTTTCCCCTTGATTCCTATAAGATGTACCTTTTAGTCGAGTCATCCACTTTGATTCCTATAAGACGTACCTTTTAGTCGAGTCATCCCCCTTGATTCCTATAAGACGTACCTTTTAGTTAAGTCATTCCCCTTGACCCCTAGAAGACGTAACTTGTAGTCGAGTCATTCCCCTTGACCCCTAGAAGATGTACTTTTTAGTCGAGTCATTCCCTGTGATTCGTGTAAGACATATCTTTTAGTCGAGTCATTCCCCTTGACTCCTATAAGACATACCTTTTAGTCAAATCATTCTAATTAACTCATTAAAGATGCATTTATTTGTATGGGGTAATTTTCTTTTTAGTTTTGATGTGATTTCTGGAGCCTAAGTCAAACAACAAGGTGAAGAAGTTAAAAGTTAAGCAACAAGGTGAAGAACTTTAAAGTTAACAAATTGAAAAATTACAAGTCAGGTGCCCATCTGAAGAACAGGGTAAGGAAATTGGAAGTCAAGCAACAAGTTGAAGAAATTGCAAGTCAGGAGTCTGCCTGAAGAATAGGGTGATGAAACTCAAGCCAAGAGTCCAAAAAAGATGCATAGATAGTATTTTGTAATTTCATTTATGTTTTAACTTGTAATTTTTGTTTTGATGTAATGATAGAGCAGCGGACCGAAACCTCGATGGAACCTCACTCGACTCTCCAACTCAATATAGTCCTTCTCTTTCCAACCCTTTGAGATGTGTGTCAATTGATTCCTTCATAACTTGGGTAGGTAGGATCTCCAAAGTTAAGATCCAGTTTCTCTTCTTCTTTATGTTTCTCTCCTTAAATAATGGCCAGGTTGAAATTTGGTCTCATTGTCTACTTCTTTACCTGAAAACATCTCGTGTTTACATTCAAAGAGGGCATGATGTAGACATCTTATTTTTTCCCTGCCCAAAAACATTTTTACCATTTTACCTCTGTCTTACTGCGTGCCCTCACCCATGTGATTATATCCCACAAAAATACAAAAATAACAACCCCTAACTAATTTTATCTTATTCTAACAACCCCTCCCTATTAAATTTTAACACCTCACATACCCCACCTCACCACCTACCCCACATGCCACCCTTCCCTTTATATTTTAATTATTATTTAACAGAGAGGGGACAAAAAAAAATTCTTCCATTTTTGGATAGACACTTTTAAGGGCCCACAAAATAATTAAAAAAGAAAACAATTCTCACTCACAGGGGGACTGACAATTCACTGACCCACCCTCATTTTCATAGTCACGCGCTACACACAATACCCACTACATCATGAATCGATATTCTCCATTGATGAAAAAAGCATGGAACACGGTCTAACTCTTGTTTTTCTTTTGAACACACCACTATTAACGGAAGGAGATCATCATCATCCTTACATACACAAACAGAAATACAGAGAGACCCCAACTTTCCTTTTCTTCTCCACATAGGAGATACACATAGAGCTACTATATACACCTATTGAACGCATGCACAATAGGGGATACACACACTGAGAGATTCGCGCGTGCGAGAGAGAGATTCAAAGTTGAGATCTTAAATGGAGAAGAAAACTGTATTGATTTTGGGTTACTCAAAAATGGGTTTCAATGGGTTTGGTCATTGTTCCAGTGACTATTTTGCCGGAATCTCATCGTCCTCTGTTCATTTCTAGATGAGTCCAATAGGGAAACAAGAATATCACCAGAACAGTCTGTTTTTGAAAGTTTTCGAGCTACCTCGTTTCAAAAATATTCAAACTCTCTGGAATTAGTCCTACTTCCATCTATTTTGGGCACTGTTAGCTCACCGAAGTTCAAGTCGTGTGGGTACTTAGTTTTTTATCAGATTTTTGCAGCTTGGGTTCATCTATTTTGGTGATTTAAAATCAAAATTGGATTTTGATTTTCATTAGTCATCATTTTGGGTTCGGGTCTTGGTTTTCATATTGAGGTCTTTATTTTTGGGTTTGAAATCTGTCTGGTTGTTGATCTCGGGTATTCACAGTCGTTAGTTGAGTTCCATTCGGTTTGGATTCGAGTTGGTGGGTCACGGTTGAAGTTCAATTTGAGGTTCTCGACTGGACTCTGTCTTGTTTAATTGAATAACACTACATTTAAATTGATAAGTGAGGTCTGATTCTCTTCTCCCTCTCTTTTTATTTCACTCTTTATGATATTCGATGTTATAGTTTGAATGTTTGAGTGTTGTTTGTTCCTTGTTGATGGTGAATAATTACTTGGTGTTGATTTATTATTTATGTGTTGTGCAATAAAATGATATCTTATTTGAGAATTAAATCGATAAAAGTGGGGCGGGAATTGAAAGTTGACAAAAATGAATATTGTCATTTTGATTCATTGATGTCACTGATTGTAATAGTGCCATGATTGGTCGTGCTGGGTAAGCAAACAGTAGGCTCAGATAGGCAAATTTAGAACTTGTGGATTGTGGAATGTTTGGATTATGTGTTGAAAGTTTTTGTTTACCGCATTTGGATCTACTGTATTCATTTAGCCGGGGAACGCCTCGAGGTATTTGTATTGATTTATACGGGAAATGCCCCGAAGTATCTTGCACTTGGAGGACGTTCGTGATGAAAGTCCGAGGCATCGGATGAGGCATTAGAGCTTAGTCTAGGATTAGTTTAGAATATGATTTACATTTTTGTATTTTTCTATTTTGGGACTGTATAACTCGGATTGGACACTATATTTTGGATTCGTTTGGTTTTGTTTGTTTGTTTGATTGTTTTACATGTTTTTATGTGGTTTTTACATCGTAGTGCCAAATTAGCTGATTCACTCTACTAAGCGACCATGGTCGAACCATGGGATCGAGGGTTTCCTAACACCTTCCCCTCGGTCAACATAATTCTTTAACCAGAATCTCTGTTCGCAAACCAGTTTCAAGAGTCTAATCATTTTGAAAAGGATTTTCCAAAGGTGACTTGGTACACCGGTCTATGCCAAGTGGCGGCTCTGAGTTTAAATGTAAATAATCCATTTTTGAAATAAATTTTCATCTTTTGTCACTTAATAATAAAACTCTTTTAGATTTAAAATGAATCTTTTTGAAGTGAAAAAAAAAAGGGGTGTGACATTGACTACAACAAAGAAGAAGATGAGTCAACATTGTTAATGGCTCTCACAGTAGATGATACAGATGATTATAGTTCATGGTATCTTGATAATGGGGAAAGTAATCATATGTGTGGATACGAAGACAAGTTTATGGAGATCAAGAAGACGACGAGAGATAATGTGTTTTTTGGAGATACCCTAGAGATTCAAATTGAAGGAATAGATACGATTTTGATATCCTGTAAAAATGGTGATAAAAAATTGATCAATAAGACTATGTGCCAAAACTAAAAAAATAATATTTTGAGTTTTGGCCAACTTTTTGAAAAAGGAATGATATTCATATAAAAAATATACATCTTTGGCTTAGAGATTCAAGTAATCATTTAATTCCCGAAGTGCATATGGCAAAAAATAGATTATTTCTTTTGAATCTTAAGACCATTAATGCAAAAATGTTTGAAGGCTAATGTGCAAGATGAGTCTTGGTGTTGTCATATGCGATTTGGACATTTGAACTTTGAAGCTCTCAAATCAATGGGAGACAAGAACATGGTTGATGGAATTCCATCAATCAATCATCCCAATCAACTATGGGAAGCTTGTCTTCTTGGAAAACATGAAAGGAGGGGTTTTCGAAGGAAACCACGTCAAGAGCAATTAATCCACTTTAGCTTGTTCACATCGATTTGTGTGGTCCAATCGATCCGCATTCTTTTGGTAAAAGTAAATACTTCTTACTCTTTATTGATGATCTCAGTAGAAAGACTTGAGTATATTTCTTGAAGCAAAAATTAAAAGCTTTTGTTGCCTTTAAAAATTTCTGAGCACTTGTAGAAAAAGAGAGTGGCTATGAAATAAAAGCCCTAAGGTCCGATAGAGGAGGCGAATTCACTTTAAAAGAATTTAGTGACTTTTGTTAGTCTCATAGAATTCGTCTCCCTCTAACGGTACCTTACTCGCCCCAACAAAATAGAGTTATAGAAAGAAAGGATAGAACAATTCTTAATATGGCAAGATGTATGTTGAAAGCTAAAAATATACCAAAAGAATTTTGGACCGAAGCTTTTTCATGTGTAGTTTATTTAAGCAACAAGTATCCAAAAAGAAATGAGAAAGATCAAACACCTCAAGAAGCATAGAGCGGAAAAACTCCAAGTTTCAAGAACTTGAGAATTTTTGAAAGCATAGACTATGCTTATATTCCACAGGGAGAGCTAAACTTGATGATCAAAGCATCAGGTATATGTTTATTGGCTATGACACTAGTTCAAAAGTCTACAAGCTATATAATTCAAGTGACAACAAAGTGGTGGTAAGTCGTGATGTTGAATTTGATAAAGAAGCGTCATGAAATTAGGAAGGCCAGGAGGCTCAGAAAGAAAGAACATATGATTTTCTTCCATACTTTGGAGATGAAGAAGAGCTAGATACCATGGGACCTGCACAGGATGCAACCCTACCAGCAAATGTTGCATTTTCTTTTTCTCAAGATCAGAGTTCAAGTGAAAGGCTACAGAGGATGAAGAGCATCCAAGAACCCTATGATGACACAGAAGAAGTTACTAATTTTGATTTTTTGTGTTGTCTCTATGCTGATAGTGCACCAATGAATTTTAATAAAGCTATTATAGACAAAAGATGGAGACAAGCCATTGAGGAAGAAATTCAGTCGATAAAAAAGAAAAACACTTGAGATTTAACAACTCTTCCTAAATATCATCAAGCAATTGGATTCTATGAGTATACAAGGCAAAGAAGAATGCTCATGGAAAAGTAGAGAGATACATGGTAAGACTCATAGCTAAAGGCTACAAGAAAAGACATGGCATTGACTAAGAAGAAGTCTATGCACCTATTGCCCGCATGGAGATGATATGCCTGCTGATCTCTTTGGCTTTACAAATAAAGTGAAAAATTCATCAACTAGACATCAAGTCTTACAATGAAGAAGAAGAATTAAAATTAAGGGAGAGATTTGTGGGATCAAAATAATTAAAATAAATTAAAAAATAACAAGAAAAATTAGTGTTTCAACATGTGTAATGTGGTGACATGAATTTGGAAGTTAGTGTTGCAACATGATCAAGTTGGAAATTGGTGCCGCAACATAAAAATTTTGGATGTTAATCTATAAATAGATGATTTTTATTTCAGTTTTAGGTACTACAAAATTGAGAGACCAATAGAGAGGAAAGAGAGTAATCCACAGATATTCTATAGTCTGTGAGATAATAGTGTAGGAGTAATATTGTAGTGAGTTTTGAGAAATAAAAGTGTGTTGTTTTGTTTATAAATAGTAGTAGTGTTTTGACACTGTCAAGTTTTAGTCACTATTATTGTATTCCTCCATTGAGTATTTTATTCACCCCGTTATAATATTTGGTGTCCTTTTTACTCTCTTGTTATTGCTATTTTGTGTGGATAATATCCTGGGTGGGAATATTTATTTTCCCAACACTAAGAATATGGAGGTGGAGTAGAATAGATTATTTGTGCACATTCTAGGATGGAACCACTATGGTTTTGTTCATATTAAAGAGGAACTTGTTTCTAATAAATCTGGGTTAGGGGATGTGTTCTGAAATAAACCATGGCATGTGGTATATAGAGTTTGCAATGATGGAAATAGTAGTGCTAGGTTTGGTACTTTCTTTAGTAGGAGGAGTGACTTTGTGTGTGTATATTGATTAAGAGAGGTAGCTGATTTGGCCAGTGAGATTTAACAAGTGACTCGTGTCAAAAGTCAACAAGGTTATTAGAGTAGCAGGAGGAACAGATACTGGAGGGGATCCTAATCACAACTACTCCCGTTGTCTCAATTTATGTAAAGGTGTTTGACTGGTCATGAGGAATGAAAAAATACTTTTGAAACTTATTGTCCGAAATAAGAGGTTGATATTTGTGTGGCCATAAATTCATTATTTAAGGGTAAAATGAAATGTTTGAAGTTAAATTATGACTAAAGACAGAAAGGTGTCTTCTTCGATCCCAACTAAAAATGAAAGAAGCACAAACAAATGGGATCGATGGGAGTATTTAAGACTTTTGTTACACTTTATCTTCCACCTTGTATGAGTGAGTATGGTTGGTGACTTTGTACCCAACCGAATGCTGTAAATAGTTCTAGAAAATAAATTTTCAAGATAAAACTATTTTTAAAAAATATTTTGCATGAAAATTATGAGTGATTGTGAAAGATGCACATCTATAATTCAGAGTGATCTTTCTTGTTTTAGTTTGACTAAGATTTTGGTTTAGACAATGAAATTTGATGATCAAGAATATCTGGTCATAACTTGTATAAGATAATAATACACTTTTTACTGTTGTTTGTCCAGATACTGAAGCAGCTCCAAGGAAGAAGGCAACAACTTCTGTTTGAGGTCTTTGAGACAGTTACTTGAGAACTGAGAGGCTATTAGTGTAGCTTTATTTTAATATTTCAAGTGTTAAGAGAAATTTTGGGGAACCTTCTATCTTGGGTTTATTGCCCTTTGAAAGATTAATGTGCTTAAAATTCTTGAAGTATGTATTCCAACTTGATATTTTTATAAAGAAAGGATCTTGAGACTTCCATTACTTATTGGATTTGAGCTGCCTATCCAGTTATTATGTTTACAGGTTGTTCAAATTGCTCATCTCTAATGTGTTGCCATGTGAAATGATTCCATTTATTTTATTGTTGCCAGGAGGTTGTTCAAATTCTTATTTCAAATTTATTGTTGTATTGGATGAGAAGTGATGAATCATCTGTTTGCAATTCATTTGTGCTTCTTCTTGTTACTTGGTGTTTCTCTTTGCCCATTTGTGAATGTTTGAGTTTGTGACCCAAATTCTGTTGATCCGGCCCTGAAAAGGTTGCGGTACAGCCCATGTTTGTGATTTTTTGTGGGGTCTATGGTGGTAACGAAGGGATCGAGCTGATTTGGGGCTTGGATTTATTTGTACGCACGCATTATATAAGTGCAATTTAGTGGGTCATTTTGGACGTTTTTAATATGTCATTCTCCTCATTGTATTCTCCATCCTTTATAGTGAATTTCCTCTACCTGTGCCCGTGGTTTTTCCCACAAGGGTTTCCACATAAATTTGTGTCTTCTTCTTGTTTTCTTTTATTTTGTGTATTTCTTATTCTGCCTGATTATAACAAATTGGTATCAAAGAAATGTTATTTTCTCAGGGATGGCAATCATGAAATATGATATTCCGTTATTGTACCCCAACACCAGATTTTGTTCTGGCAGGTTAAGATAAGGGTTGTGCTCGTAAAGATGGATTTGGATGATGCTCTATTAGGGTTTGATAAGATTCCCTCATTGTGGACAATAGAGGATAAATGGCGTAAGGATCGAAAGGCTTTATCTCAGATCTACCTTCATCTAATCAATCAGATTCTACAAGATGTTTTGAAGGAGACCACTGCCGTTGCGTTATGGTTTAAACTAGAATCGTTATGTATAACAAAGAGCCTAACTAGTAAGTTGCATCTCAAACAACTACTTTATTCCCATCACATGTCTAGGGGTGTGTCTTAGAATGATCACCTAACTTTATTTAAGGAAATCATCTCTGATTTAGAAACTCTGGAGGTTAAGTACAATAAGGAAGATCTAGGGTTAATTTTGCTATGTTTGCTGCCTGCATCATATTCAAACTTTAGGGATATAATTTTATATAGTCGTGATACCCTAACCCTAGATGAAGTCTATGATGCGTTGTTCTCTAAGGAGAAGATAAACTATCTTGTGAATGGGTCAGTGACTCAAGGAGATGGTCTCATTGTTTGAGGAAGAACTCATGAGAGGAACTCTGAAGGTGATGACAAGAATAGGTCAAAATCTAGAAACAGAAACAAAACCTATAATTACTACCAGAAGAAGGGTCATATCAAATTTGAATATTATAAGTTACAGAATGGAAATAAATAGGAAGCTGAAAACCAGAAAGGAAAACAACCAGAGAAGTTCGGTGAAGCTAATTTTATTGAAGATGGCAGTAGTGATGGAGAACTCTTGGTAGTTTCTAATGGTAACTCTAAACCCTGTGAGAATTGGATTCTTGATTCAACTTGCACATTTCATATGTGTCGCAATCGGGATTGGTTTACAATATATGAAATGGTATCTAAAGGTGCTATGTTGATGGAAAATAACACACCTTATAATATAGCTAGTATTGGAACAATTAGGATCAAGATGTTTGATGGGGTTGTGAGGACATTTTTTGTTGTGCGGTATGTCCCAAACCTAAAGAAAAATCTTATTTCCTTGAGTACCCTTGATTCGAATGGATATGAGTACACTAGTGAAGGTAGAGTCCTGAAGGTTAGTAAAGGTGATCTTGTTGTGATGAAAGGAGAGAGAAAAAAAAGCTAATTTGTACGTCTTGCAAGGCTTTACAGTTACAGGTGATGTTGTTTTTTCTACTCTCTCTATCAGATAGTGATGTTGCTAAGCTTTGGCATATACGTCTGGCACATATGAGTGAAAATAGTATGGTTGAACTAAGTATGAGAGGCCTTCTTGATGGCTAGAGTATTACCAAATTAGTGTTCTGTGAGCACTGCATTATTGGGAAGCAGAAGAGAGTCAGATTCACTAAAAGCATCCACTCTAATAAAAGCACACTTGATTACATTCATTCTGTCTCTGGGGTCCTTCTAGAGTACCTTCTAGAAGATGTTCTAATTACATGTTGACTATTATTGATGACTATTCCAAAAAGGTTTGGGTGTTCTTCCTGAAGAAAAAGAATGATGTATTGTCTATTTTCAAGGAGTGGAAGACTATAATTGAAAAACAAATAGGGAAGCAGGGAAATATTGTCACGGCCCGAATCGGGGCCCTGGCCATGACGAGCATCCCGAACCATGAAGGCCTAAAACACCCCTGTCTATCTGGTAATCATACATATAATTCATATGATAAAAGAAATACGGAAGATACACAATATTATGGAAACATGGTCATAAGTCTAATAAAATCAATAATGGGAAATAAAGCCCCACAACATCTATCAATATCTGAAATCCGTTTGTGAAATCTCTACTACATGACTAATAGCAATAGTCTGAAATATGGGACAAGGCCCTCAGTAGACTAAAACATGACTAGAGATAAATATCTGAAAGTAAACAGGCCTTCTGGAATATAGAAGGATCACCACTGCACAATCTAATCTACGATCTAAAATATCTACTAATCATCTGGACCCCTAGACTGAGTCTCAAAACCTGGAAGGAGGGGGGGTCAGCACAAAAGTACTGGCATGTGAAGCAATCCAAAATAGAGTAATTGAAAATATATATATATATATATATATATATATATATATAAAACATGAGAGCAATTTTCATCAAAACATCATGCATAAAACAGTTTCTAAAAAACATATGGGCACCTTCTGAAAACATGTAACCTATCTGTAAATTTCAAATTCTGATCTGTGTATTACTTCTGAGTTGGTGGTATCCCCTACAAACCAGATATTCCATGGGCGATATGGAATCCGCCATTGACTGGAAGCCTCCAACCCAAGTGTGCCGCAAGGGTTGGAGTTCCTGAATCTGACACGCCACACGACACTTAAGCCAGCGTATAATAATATACCCGAGCTGGTAAACCACGATTTTGGGCAAAGAGTTGTCTGGACTCACACCTTCCTCGGGGAACCACCTAAGCTCTCATTATGCCCTATTTTAGCCTTTTCTGAACACGCATCATTCTGAAGTTCTAAAATATGCAAATCTGATAAAGTCTGATTTCTGTATTCGTCTGTGTCTGTTATGGCATTTTCTGAGTTTGGTATCATCATACCAAGACTTGCAAGTCCTATTTCTGATCCATAATTCATTAAGCATGATCTTTCATAAAATATAGTTTCAGACTATCCAAATATGTAATTTGCATAAAAGATTTCGTATTCCAAAACTCAAGTCAAAACCGTGCAAAAACTTCATCAAACACATGGTGGTCTAATGCCTTTAGCAAATCCATGCACTCTTTTATTACATGCATTACGAACATTAAACATTCATGCTAAATTCCCTCTTTAGAGATTTAAAACCACCTTTAAATCATAACAAGAGCTCAACCATTTCATATAGTGCTTTTCAAGAATGCATTGCAAAACAATTCATATGCTATGAAAAATATGAAAATTCATAATAAGAGAGAATTCACCAAAAGTCATGCTCTCAACAAGAATTCATTCTTAAATTCATATTTTCATACTTACATATTCTCAAATCACTTTGGGGAAGGTCAAAAGACCAAAACAATGATGTTAAAACATCTAATACATGAATATATATATATATATATATAGTTTCGAAAACCCCATTCTAAAACATGATTTTTCTAAGCCCATGAGAATTTAGGAAAACCCCGCGTACCTCTATTTTAGAAAGTAACGGATGATTCTTGAAGCTTGTGGCTTGGGAATTCCAAATCTCTAATTTGTTTTGTAAACCCATGGTTGAATCTTGAACTACTTGGGTTTTTATTTTGAAACCCTAGAGAGAGTTCTTGAACAATTTGATGAATGAAGGTGTATTTTGGGGTCTTTGGGAACTAAATTTCGTGTTTATGGCTAGATAAGGTGGGAAAAGGACCATTTTGCCCCAAAAATGGAGTGTTTAAGTCACTTGAAACCTTTACATAGGCGCCGCCTATGCTATCGCCTATGATTATATAGGCGGTGCCAATACTATCGCCTATGTTTACATAGGCACCGCCTATGCTATTGCCTATGTTTACATAGGCACCGCCTATGCTATCACCTATGTTTTCCAGTGGCCATGTGCAATTGGTTAGGCGACGCATACTACTTTAAAAGGCCATAACTCCTTGCTTGGGTGTCGGATTTTAGCAAAATTGGTATCGTTCGAAAGTTAACTCGAAGACCTATCATTTGACACATAGTTGGCTTTCTAATTTGACATATACCAAGAGTCATGGTCGATAGAAGTTGACATAAATTATAATGTCCACTTAAACTTAATCGATCGAAGTAGTTTTCAAATCGTCCTTGAGTTAAAGGACCTCTATGGTCTAAATTCATGATCAAATGGATTCACATACTACATAAATATGCCAAATTGGCATAGGATCTAGGGCTCTAGGATTATCAACGCATCAGAGTCAAGGTTTTTATTCTAGCCCAAAATGCGGGGTGTTACAAACATCTTCAGATTGATAATGGTTTAGAGCTCTATTCTAATGAATTTAATGTTCTGTGCAAGTCAGAAGGAATTGTGAGACACTTAACAGTTCGTCATACTCCACAGCAGAATGGTGTGGCCGAATAAATGAATAAGACTATAATAGAGAAGGTATGTTGTATTCTCTCTAATGCTGGTTTACCCAAGTCTTTTTGGGCCGAAACTTCTTCCAGAACTTGTCTTCTTATTAACCGCTCTCCTCCAGTTAGGATTAACAAAAAGACTCAACAAGAGATATGGTTCAGTATTCCTTCCAGTTACTCTGATTTGAAGATATTTGGATGTCCTTCTTATGCTTATGTTGATAATGGAAAGATGGAACCTAGATCTTTCAAGTGCTTATTTATGGGTTATAAGTCTAGTATTAAATTATATAAGCTTTGGTTTCCAGAAAACAGAAAGGTTATAATTAGCAGGGATGTTGTGTTCGATAAAACTACCATGCTTTGGGCTTCACCCCCAGATGAGCCTAGTAACATGAATTAGCAAAAGTCAAGAACACACGTTGACTTACAAATTTGAGCCATACCAGTGCCTACTTCTCAGTTTAGCCTGGAGATGCATAGTGATACTACTTCTTCTTCACTACCAGTGAAACCACAATATTCTATTGCTAAAGATAGACCTAGGAGAGATATTAGACCTCCTCAGAAGTATGGTGCAAGATGAATCGGTTGCTTAAGTATTGAATGTAGCAGAAAGTATTGATTCTAGTGAAGAACCTTCTTCTTACACATAGACATTTACTTGTGATGATTCTAGCTGATGAATGATTGCTATGCAGGAGGAAATGAAATCACTTCATAAGAATGACAGATGGGATTTATTGAAATTCCTTAAAGATAAGAAAGATATCTGTTACAAGTGGATAATTAAAAAAAATGGAACATTGGGAGTTGAAGATGCTAGGTACAAAGCAAGACTAGTTACTAAAGGTTACAGTTAGGTTCTAGGTGTTGACTTCATAGATGTGTTTTCTCCAGTTGTAAAGCATAGTTTGATTCGAGCCAAGCTTGATATCGTGGCTATGCACAATTTTGAGCTAGAGCAGTTGGATGTCAAAACTGCATTCATACATGGAGAACTTAAAGAGGACATCAATATGCAATAACCAGAGGGTTTTGTAGTCTCGGAAAAGTAGGGCGATGTATGCTTGTTGAAAAAGTCCCTTTTATGTCTTAAAACAGTCTCCCAGATAGTGGTATAAGAGGTTTGACTCTTTTATAACTTCTCATATGTTTAGGAGGAGTAGTTATGATAGTTGTATCTATTTTAAGGAGGTAAGTGATGGTTCATTCGTGTATCTTCTCTTGTATGTTGATGATATGTTGATTGCAGTGAAGGATATGAGAGAGATAAGAAAAGTCAAAGCCCAACTCAGTAAAGAGTTTAAGATAAAGGATTTAGGAGCAATAAAGAAGATCCTTGGAATGGAAATTCTAAGGGATAGAGAGAAGTTTAATTTTACTTGAGTTAGAAAAGGTACATTGAGAAAGTGCTTCACAGGTTCAATATGCAAAATGCCAAACCTCTTAGTACTCTATTGGCAACTCATTTCAAATTCGAGGCTACATTATCTCCAAAGACAGATGATGAGCGTGACTATATATCTCAAGTTCTATACTCTAGTGTCGTTGGGTCTCTTATGTATGCGATGGTGTGTTAACAACCAGCTTTATCGTATGCTGTCAGTACAATTAGTAGATACATGCAAATCCTGGTAAAGAATATTGGAAAACTGTTCAGTGGATTTTCAGATACTTGCATGGATCTATTGTTGTTTGTTTGCAGTTTGGACAAAATAGAGATGGAGTGATCAGGTATGTTGATTCTAATTTTGTAGGAGACCTTGATAAAAGGAGGTCCCTTACAGGCTATGTTTTCACCATTAGTGGTTGTACTATTAGTTGGAAAGCTACTTTACTGACTACAGTTTCTTTGTTAACTACAGAGGTAGGGTACATAGCTATTACAAATGCTTACAAGGAAGCTATTTGGTTAAAGGGTCTGTTTGGTGAACTTAGCAAAGACTTATAGATTACTACCAGGGGCGGCTCAAGCGTATTGGTGGCCTAAGGCGAAAATCAAATAGAAGCCTTAAACTTTTTTTAAAAAAATGATATTTTTTCGCTATCTCTATTTTCAAAATTATATAATCGATTTTTTCTAATTATTCTTTTTTTAAGTAACAATATAATTAATGCATTTAATCTTTCTTGAGACATAATACTCTAGATATATGAACTTCTAATAATTCTTTTTTTATATATAAAAAAATAATTTTTCAATAGATAATATATTTTTTTTAAAAATCTATAATATATTATCGTGAAAAATGAGGCCCGTAAAATTTGGGGGCCTAAGGCGACCACCTATTTTTTTCTAAGGTAAAGCTGTCCCTGATTACTACAATCTTTTGTGACATTCAAAGTGCTTCTTCCTTACAAAAAAATAGTTGTTTCACGAGAGGACAAAGCACATCAATGTTCGGTATCATTTTGTGCGTGAAGATATTGCTTGTGGTGATATTGTGTTAAGAAACATTAGTACCCATGATAACCCTATTGATATGATGACCAAGACTCTACCAAGTGCCAAGTTTGAGCATTGCTTGGACTTGGTTGGTGTCAGCAGTTAAGATATGCCCTTAAGGGTTTTTGTAGAAGAAATGGAGAGTTTTCTTAAAACAGATTTGAGTTCTTTATTAGAAGTCGTGTCAAGGTGGATATTGTTAGTGTTTGTGACCTAAATTCTGTTGATCCAGCCCTGAAAAGTTGAAGGTGCGACCCATGTTTGTATGTTTTTGGGCCTAGGATTTATTTGTACGCACTTATTATGTAAGTTCAATTTAGTGGGTCGTTTTGGATGTTTTTAATACGTCATTCTCCTCATTTTATTCTCCATCCTTCATAGTGAATTTCCTCTGCCTTTGCTCATGGTTTTTCCTGCAAGGATTTCCTCATAAATCTGCATGTCTTATTCTTATTTTATTTTGTTTTGTGGTATTACTTATTCTGCCCGATTATAATAGTGAAGCTGCTGAAGGTACTGCCTACTTGCCATCATCCTAGTATCTTTTCGGTTGCTCTAATTTGCTTGATTTTGGGTTAAAGTATGGTGAATATGCAAATGTTATATAGATTGTACTGTTATTTCATTTGTACTTTGGGTACACAGAATCTATATACTACAACATCA
This sequence comes from Capsicum annuum, assembly GCF_002878395.1. Classification (NCBI taxonomy): domain Eukaryota; kingdom Viridiplantae; phylum Streptophyta; class Magnoliopsida; order Solanales; family Solanaceae; genus Capsicum; species Capsicum annuum. The sequence goes on along the minus strand of NC_061116.1, from coordinate 202,357,535 downwards.
ACTTTAACTTGAGTTCAAGTATAAACAAGAGCCCAATGAAGTATATCAAATACCCTCAACACAAGATCAAAATGACCTTTCTAAGAGGTGTATTTTATTTTGCAGAAATTAAGATGAAACAAAAAATAGCCAAGTCGTCCGAATTCACGAATTTTCCTTAAGGAAATAATCCCCCTCACTGTACCCGAGGTTGTGGAATTTTTCCTCCTAAGATAAAATGGATAACAGACCAATAATAGCGGTACATCAAATGGTCAGAATATCTTTGAACTCACAGAATGCTTTGAGTGATCACACAAAATATTTTTCAGACAAGAAGAGAGTTTTTAATCTAAAAATTTCATACTACACCTATGGAATAAACCAGGTTTATATAGCCACAACATGCCTCTTCTGAAAAGAGGAAAAGGTTCATCTAAAAGGTATAACCTTTTATGAAAATTCATGTCCATTCGTCCAAACAATGTGACTATTCTGAACACGCATGCCATTTTGTGAATAAGTGTGTCAGTTCATCAAAACAATGCATCAGTTCTGAAGAAGTGCATCAGTTTACTGAAATAATTCATCAGTTCACCGAAACAGTTCCGCAGTTCACCGAAACATTGGCACCAGTTTGATGAAGTATTGCATCAGTTTAAACTTCTGCATGCATGTATAAATGGAGGTCCAAAACAGCAAAAAAAATTTACTGCATTTTTCCTTGGCATTCTTCAGAATTCAAATAAAGTTTGTCCAAAAATATAGATCTCATCGATTGATCATGTTCCAAATCCAAATCCAAATCTGAAGTCATGCCGAGCAAGCGACGACGACGACGAAGCAAGGCATCTATTATTTCTTTCCTCACTTGCCATGTGGAGTAAGTGTTCTTGATTATAAACACTTTCAAGTTCTCTTCTTCCACCAATGTGGGAGAAAGAGTAAACTTTCTAATTTGGGAGTACACTTTTCATTTTAGTGTCTCCTTCCCCTCCACCATTTTATTCTTCTTTTTTTCAGTCACACTTCTTTCATATACTATGGACCCAACAATCCCCCACATGAATGGGGAATGGCTATTTTTCATAAATTTTTTACAGACAAGTATGTGATCATCAAGCATAGACTGATTGCATCTAGATAAATGGGTTTCCCTTTGAACTTTCCATAGTGAACATACATCGGATGCACTCGGTCAATCGGTAGATTTGATATCTTTGAACCGTCGAGCATTAATGTACACCTAGATAATACATGTCACATAACCAGCCTTTAAACATTTATGGTTCTCATGGTTTTATTCTTTTCAACCATGAACGCGTCCCGATTTCATGAGAGCTTAGAGAATAAGCCTTTACTAACATTCTCTTTGAAGTGGCTTCCACTTCACCCTCATATAGGTAATTTCTAGATGTTCAATCCTATAGATTAAACTATTTGGTCAAATCTGCTAAATTTAGATAATCACTAAAAACTTTTCACCTTAAGTCTTATCCTAGTTTACTATACATTTTCTACATCATGAGAATGGGTTGGGTAATTTACAATATTGAACCTGTCAGACACAACTTTGTTTGATCTCCTTAAACCTAGATCTTGGGATCTCTAGTCTTCTAGGTAGATTTACCGCCATGCTAACTCATCCTAGGCCTTAAACCCATTCCCTTGGATGTTCTTTCCACTCCTTCTCTAGATAAGCCTTTTGTAAGTGGATCTGACACGTTATAATTTAACTTTACATAGTCAATAGTGATAATATCACTAGAGAGAAGTTCCCTAACGGTTTTATGTGTCCATCGTATGTGATGAGATTTACCATTGTACATCATGCTCCCTGCCCTACCTATAGCCATTTGGCTATCACAGTGTATACATACTGGTGCCACTGGCTTAGGCCAGCACGAAATATCTTCCAAGAAATTTCAGAGCCATTCTGCTTCTTCACCGACTTTATCTAATGCGATAAATTCATATTCCATTGTAGAGCGAGTGATACAAGTCTATTTGGATGATTTCCAAGAAACTGCTCCTCCACCAATAGTAAATACATATCCACTTGTGGATTTTAGTTTGTTTGATCCGGTGATCCAATTTGCATCACTATATCCTTCAAGTACCACAGGATATTTATTGTAATGCAAAGCATAGTTTTGAGTGTATTTAAGATACCCCAAAACTCTTTTCATTGCCATCCAATAAGTTTTGTTGGGATTACTCGTGTACTGACTCAATTTACTAATTGCACATGCTATGTCTGGTCGTGTACAGTTCATTATATACATTAAACATCCCAATACTCTTGTGTAGTCAAATTATGAGTTACTTTCACCTTCATTCTTTCAAAGTGAAAAGTTCACATCCAATGGAGTCTTCGCAATACCGAATTCCATATCCTTGAACTTGTTAAGTACTTTTTTGTTATAATGAGACTGTGACAATGCTAACCCCTGTAGAGTTCGATGGATTCTTATACCTAAGATCACATCTGCAACTCCAAGGTCTTTCATATCAAACTTGCTCTCGAGCATTCATTTGGTTGTATTTATGTCACAAATATCTCTACTGATAATCAACATATCATCCACATATAAACAAATAATGACTTGGTGATTTGGTGTGTCTTTAATATATACACATGTTTCACATTCATTTATCTTGAATCCGTTTGCAAACATGGTTTGGTCAAACTTTTCATGCCATTGCTTAGGTGCTTATTTTAGTCTATAAATTGACTTAACAACTTCACAGACCTTATTTTCTTTTCCTGGAGCCACAAAACCCTCAGGTTGTTCCATGTTTATTTCTTCCTCCAAATCTCTATTTAGAAATGCGGTCTTCACATCTATTTGATGGATTTGAAGATCATATACCGCCGCCAAGGCAATTAACATTCGAATCAAGGTTATCCTTTTTACTGGCGAGTATGTATCAAAGTAATCAAGGCCTTCCTTTTGTTTGAAGCCTTTTACTACAAGTTTTGCCTTGTATTTGTCAATAGTACCATTCGCCTTCATTTTCCTTTTGAAGATCCATTTAGAACCTAACAGTTTATTTCTGGGAGTAAGGTTAACCAATTCCTATATATGGTTGCTTAATATTGAATCTATCTCACTATTGACTGCCTCTTCCCAAAAGGATGAGTCTGACGATGACATCGCTTCTTTAAATGTTTGAAGCTCATTTTCTGAGAGAAATATTACAAAATCAGATCCAAATGAAGTTGATGTTCTTTGACGTGTACTACGTCTTGGATTTTCTTCATTATGTACATTCTCACTTGGTTCATCTCGAGGTTGTTTAGATCCTCCACTAGACTGTTCATGTCTAATTTTATACGGGTAAATATTTTCAAAGAATTCAGTATTGTCTGATTCAATTACCGTATTTTCATTAATATTCGGATATTCAGATTTATGAACCAAAAATTGACATGCTTTACTACTTTTAGCATATCCTATGAATACACAGTCCACCATTTTAGGTCCTATCTTAACCCTTTTATGTATAGGAACTTGAACCTTCTCTAGACACCCCACACTTTGAAATATTTCAAGTTGGATTTCCTTCCTTTCCACTTTTCGTAAGGAATTGATTGTGTCTTACTATGGGGAACTCTGTTGAGTATACGATTGGCCGTAAGGATAGCCTCCCCCCATAAGTTTTGTGGTAAACCAGAACTTATAAGTAAGACATTCATCATTTCCTTCAAAGTTCAGCTTTTCCTTTCCGCAATTCCATTAGATTAAGGTGAATATGGGGCCGTAGTTTGATGGATTATTCCATTCTCTACACATATTTGTGCAAAGGGAGAATCATATTCTCCGCCCCTATTACTTCTTATTATTTTGATCTTTTTGTCTAACTGATTTTCAACTTCAGTTTTATATTGCCTAAATGCATCTATTGCTTCATCCTTACTATTTAGCAAGTAGACATAACAATATCTAGTGCAATCATCAATAAAAGTTATGAAATACTTTTTCCCACTACGTGATGGTGTTGACTTCATATCACAAATGTCAGTGTGTATTAAGTATAAGGGATTGGAATTCCTTTCAACGGACTTATAAGGATGCCTTGCATACTTCGATTCCACACATGTTTGATACTTTGATTTATTGCACTCAAAGTTTGGCAAAACTTCTAAGTTAATTAGTTTTCATAACGTTTTGTAATTAACCTGGCCTAAACGTTCATGCCATAAATCATAAGACTCAAGCAAATAAGAAGAATTTGAACTTTTATTTATTTAAACAGTCATTACATTCATCTTATAAAGGCCTTCCATCAGATAGCCTTTTCCTACATACATTTCTCCTTTGCTAATTACAACAGATTTGTTATCTATCATTTTGAAGTCCAGGAACCGTGCAACAAGGAATTTCTTAATTCCCACATCCTCCGTCTTATATTTTCGTTCAAGTGCTCCCCACAGTTTTTTTGAAGTCTTGGTTCCACTATAATCATTGTAGAGGTTGTCTGAGAGACCACTCAGAATATAATTTCTGCAAAGGAAGTCCGAATGTTTCCAAGCTTCTACAATAACGAAGCGGTCTTTGTCCGAGGTTCCCTTAGGTACCTCAGGAGCTTCTTCGCTAGTGAACCATTGCAAACATAAAGTGGTGAGGTAAAAGAACATCTTTTGTTGCCACCGCCTGAAGTCAATGCCCGAATATTTTTCGGGCTTCTCCGCCGGTGCCATTTTTGGCGGAGCATTTGTGTGACTTGATGTGGAAATATTAGTTGCCCCTATAGACGTTTTCACATCTATCATTTGACTTTCAGTTGCCATTTTTCTATCACCACAAGACAAAAAAATACTTAGTATTTTAAGAATACTACTTATAAAAATTAAGCAACTATAATTTTTTTTACTTCTTCTTGTTTCTAGTTAACAATGAAGTTTTTATGACTTCCAATTGTCAACCGAATGAACTTTAACTTGTGACAAAATTTTTATGTCTCCTAATCACTAGTTAAATTCAAACAGAGTAGAAAGCTTAAAGCTTTATTCTCTAAAAACAAGTTATACAGATTCTGTAAAATTATTTCCTTAAGATAGTTATTCGTTTGTACTTCGGGTACAGAGAATCTATATATTACAACACCAACTTCAACTAGAGTTCAAGTATAAACAAGAACACAATGAAGTATATCAAATACCCTCAAAGCAAGATCAAAATGACCTTTCCAAAAGGTGTATTTTATTTTATAGAAATTAAGATGAAACAAAAAATAGCCAAGTCGTCCGAATTCACAAAATTTCCTTAAGGAAATAATCCCCCTCACTATACCCGAGGTTATGGAATTTTTCCTCCCAGGATAAAATGACTAATAAACCAACAGTTGCGGTACCTCAAATGGTTGGAATATCTTCGAACTCACAGAATATTTTGAGTGATCACACGGAATATTTTTCAGACAAGAAGAAAGTTTTTAATCTAAAAATTTTGTACTAAACCTATGGAATAAACCAGGTTTATATAGCCACAACATGCCTCTTCTAAAAAGACGCAAAGGTTTATCTAAAAGGTGTAACCTTTTCTGAAAATTCATGTCCATTCGTCCAAACAATGTGACTGTTCTGAAAAGTCATTCCATTTTGTGAATAAGTGTGTCAGTTCATCGAAACAATGCATCAGTTATGAAGCAGTGCATCAGTTTACTGAAATAATGCATCAGTTCACCGAAACAGTGCCTCAGAACTGAAACATTGGCACTAGTTTGATGAAGTATTACATCAGTTCGAACTTCTGCATGCATGTATAAATGGAGGTTCAAAACGGCAGAAAAGTTTTTACTACATTTTTCCTTGGCATTCTTCAGAATTCAAATAAAGTTTGTCCAAAAAGATAGGTCTCATCGATCGATCATTTGACAAATCCAAGTCCGAAGCTGAGCGAGCGATAATGACAATAGGGCGAGGAATCTATTATTTCTTGCCACACTTGCCATGTGGAGTAAGTGTTCTTGATTATAAACACTTTCAAGTTCTCTTTTTCCACCAAAGTCAGAGAAAGAGTAAACTTTCTAATTTGGGAGTACACTTTTCATTTTAGTGTCTTCTTCCCCTCCACTATTTTATTCTCTTTTTTTCCATTCACACTTCTTTCATATACTATTAACCCAACATGTACCAATTAAATTTCTTCCCTTTTCTGACTCCTCAAGTAGGATTCGAGGTCTTTTTGCTGATTTTTTCAACTGGACTGGTTGAACTAGTGCTTTAACTGAGAAGTGTCTCCACACCTCAAAATGTGGTAGGTAGAACTAAGGGAACAAAAAAAGGCTTGTTCGGTGGACGAAACATACTGCATTTAGTAATGTCTGGGGAAGGGCCATACCTTAAGAGAGTGATGGTTAAATCCGTGATCTATAGGCTATAGGGGTACAATTTTACCGTTGCTTCAAGACTTTTAGCAACTTTTGGTAAATTAAGTATATCAACCGCAGCACAAAAATACTATTGTAATAACTAATAGTAGGGACAGCCTCTTTTCAGTACCATCCCCATTTCTCCCTTGCTCCAGCCAGTCTCTCTGTTAATGATTTCAAAGTATAGAACATTGCATATTAATGCATTTAATTCATAAGAACATTGAGGTTAGCTTGCTGAAAGTATCACTCTTTACTGCTGGAGTTGTTCACCTTCTGGTTATTGAGCAATTCTAATAGTTCAATTACTTAAAAGTAACAAAAACTAGTTATGTGATTTACTATTATAGTAGGTGACATTCGGTAATTTTGATGTGACAAGATAATTTTGTCACTTCAATATTACATATGTGAAATTAACACGAATTAGATGTATGCTACTAATGAATTTTATATGTATTTCAGGAACTGGAATTAGGGTGGAGATGGAGTAATTGTTGGATCCATAATTGGATTCTTCCTCTTAATGAATAAGAGGATTGTGGGGAGACGAATGACTTATAAGTTACATGAGTTATAAAACATAAAAAAGGTAGAACTATTAGTGAATAATTAGTGAAATGTAACAAAAGAAAAATGCCAGGTGCATTCTTCCACAATTAAACATGGAAGAGGAGTCATCAAAAGACTATTTTTACCACAATGAAACGTGGGAGATAAAGATCAAAAGATACTCCAGTATGCAACACTTTAATGCACGTCAACATGCAACATTTCAATAGCAAATTTAGTATTAAAATGCTTTAAAAACCCAACAATTTATATTTAAAAAAAATCAATCATTCAACTAGATCAAAACTTGAAAATAGTCAAGTAGGAGAAATAGAACATTGTCCCAAATTTTCTAATACTGCTTTACTGCAAATCACTCAAAGACCTGGCTGATCATTGCGCTTTTTCAAAGCTTTCCAATTGACGTTACTACGAAATTTCTGAAAGATGTTGGAAGGAAAAAAAAAGAGTCAGACCATGAATATATTTAATTATCATATGGACTATAGAGTTATTTTTAATGAAAAATATTTTTTATTTTTATGATTTCTGAACGATAACATTCTTTTGAAACAATATGAATTAAAGAATGAAAACAATGGTATTTTATTGAGTTGTCACTAAAAAAAATATAGAAATTAGAATGATTAATTAACTTTTATCATTTAACAAAGTCTTCTCTAATCCTTTTAATTACTGAGTGTTTTGATTAGTCTTTCCAAAATTAAAGGTTGAATAATGTCGAAATATTTATTGGTGAAAGTTATTTGTCAAAATATTTATTGGTGAAAGTGATATAACATTGATTTTTCTTTTTTTTCTATAAATATAAAATTTTAAAATTAAATATTTGTAGAAAAAACTTCTGAGACAACTGTTTGATGAAAAATTGTATCAAACAAAACATTTTGTAATAAGAAATTGAGAAACTAACTTTTAGAAAATAATTTCTTTTTTCCAGAATAACTGCACAAACGCATTCAAAAGTTAAATAATTTATCACTTTAATTTTTTTAAAGACGTACCTACAAATTACTAGCAATTTGCATCCTTGTAAGACCAAGCACAATCATCATTTCCAGAATATCCTTTGGGTAACATTCTACACATGGTCCATAAGTATGCTATTAATTTAATAACTATAATATTTTTAAATCAAGCCAAGATACATGTAAATATCAGTCATATTAGATATAAGTATAAATTCTAGTTGTTCATGTAGCTCTTTTAAAATAAATTGTAAAGAAATTAATTAGTAGTAAAATCAACTTCCTTCCTTCACCAAGTTCTTGCAAACTTTTCTTGAATTTGGCATGAAGATCCACAGTCCACTTTATGTCGTCCTTTTGCTTAACATCCTTGTTATTTTTGAGATAGAGATGAGCTCCATCTTTCATAGCTTGCTTTTCTAAGAGCTCATTGTGTTTATCACATACAGCTGTGCAATTATTTTAAGAAGATATCAATTAAAATTGAAATATATCGTACATTATATAAATAGTTAACTTCACACATATTTATGAAATTTGTTTAATTATGAAAATAACATTACAAAACATACTAAAAATATGAGTTAGCGATGGATAGTTTATGTCGCTAAACAATAAAAAAAATTATTACTAATTCTATTTAATGATGGATTATGTTAAATTCTTTTAGCTCCGAACTATTTAACGATATATAATGGTGACTTTTAGAGTAAAATTATTTTATTTTGTATTTATAAAAATAATTGATTTTATCCACAATAGATATCTTTATTTTTTTGGGTAATTCACAATTGTTGTCATAACTAAAAGAGTATGAAAAAAATTACTTAGGGAATTATATCTAAAGACACAACTCAAGCCAAAAGTTTAAAAAAATATAGGTTCGGCGAGTGGATATTTATTATCATCATATTGATTTTTGTAGTTTCTTTCGAAAGCATTAGCATTGCTGTCGAACACGTATCAACCATGATAATTGTATTAATACATTTTGAAAGTCAGTAAAATAAATTATAAGCAAAATTAATTTTGATATTAATTTATTTTGATATTAATTTTGAGGGTTTATTGCTACTCTTTAGTTCATATATAATTATAAGTAAGATTTATTTTTCATATATAATTTTGATATTAATTTTGAGGGTTTATTGCTACTCTTTAGTTCATGCAATTGCACATATTAATAAACTTATATTACAATCAATATGTACAATTTTATACATATTTACATTAAAATTAATTAACGTATAATTTAGAGTGAATAATTGAATCAATTATATAAAATACGAAAAGCATATTGATGTCACACATAATTATAATAAAATTTCAAGTTTGAAAATTACTTAAAACAAAAATTTTGAAAAAAAGGTCAATTCAGTTTTTGATATCAACAAAGTGAATCCAAATCAAATTAAAATATCCTATCATAATGAAATCATACTTTCCCAATATTTGATTATTTAAATAAACTTACACATGAATATGTATTTTGAATTATTATTGTTATTATGTTTAAATGGAAAAGTAAAATTAATTTGAATTCTATTGATTAAAATATCATGTTTATAATATAAAATTAAAAAATAAAATCAAAATATTCAAAATTAAAATTAAAAAACACTAACAATATCGCTTCCTTTATTGTGTATGTGTATTACTTTTCTTTTTCTTTTTATTTCCTATCTAGTGTTTGGCATCTATATTGGAACCCGGTCTAGATTCGTGTGCGTGAGGTCCATTCGGAGGAAGCACTCCCTATCAAGAATTTTTTTCATACCCAAGAATTAAATCCGAGACCTTTAGTTAAGAAAGGAGCAGCCCCATCCATTGCACCACATTCTTTAGTGGTTGTATTATCTTCATTAGAGGATCAACTTATCTATTTATTCTAGACAATCTAACAGTGAATAATTGAGTAAAATTGGATATACTTATTTTTACCGAAGGTAAAATATTAAATAAAAATTAATGAAAATATTAGAGTTTATTGAAATTTTACTATATAAGAAAAAAAAGAATAAAGTCAAAACATTATAGAAGTAAAGATGGATGAGATGTCAAAATGATAAAATAATATGTTAATTTATAGAGGAAGAAAAAAATCCTCAAAATTAAGAGGGAAATTTCAATTAAAAAGGAAATTTTTTTCCATGAAAGTTGAAAATCATATTTTCTTGCTTTTATTTTCTACGACTAATATAAGATTAAAAAAAGAAAATTATCTCACGATCAATAGTAAAAATAATCAAATCAGTGTTTCTCTTGGTCCTTCACTTCCCGCTCTATTTCCTAATCTTGTGTCGCCTCTACCATCCAAACGATTATTTTAAAATGATAGATAGATTGTAAAAGTCAAAAGATCTACACCTTTAAAAATTATTCTTAAGAGATTTAATTTATTTTTTCCTCCGATTCTATATCACTTTGAGCTATTGACAAAAATGATTTATTCTTCCCTTTTTCAACAAAAAGATCAAGCGTAAAACAATTTTAATTTGATTAAATAATTAATAAAATGGTGTCCGTTCAAGGAGATTTGATAAAATTGAAAGGATACAAATTTTAAGATAAAACTATCGTCCTCCTATGAAAAGTCATATACTCGCTATGGAGAAAGCTAATTGAGTAAGTGGAATGCTTATAGTAAGGATCCAAAATAAAGTATCTAATTCAATTCTTTATAAACACATAAAACTCATTTTAACTATAGTAAAACAGCATAAACAAACATAGAAATGATGTTATGACAACTAGGAAAAGAGAAATTTAAAATTTATAACATAAAAATTAAATTTTAAAAGAGATTGATGTTAAAATCGCAGATGAGAAAATTATCAACATATCAATTAAATCTCTTTTAGAAAGAAAATCACATATAATTTATTTATATCAAAGAATCAAAGATTATAAGTTCAATATAGATTTTTAGGGATGTTACCTTTATAGTGCTTACACTTTAGCAAATCAACAATCTCGATAGCAATATTATTCATCTGACTAACTAGCATCACGCGAACTTCATCTATACCTCCAAAATAAGTTGTTGTCGTTGGATTATTGTTATCAGAGACGTCTTCGATGAAATTGTATTGATGATATGCGGTAACCCTAATAAGCAGAGGGAGGATTAATTTATAGAGGTTGAGACTTAATCTAGTACGTCCATCAAATTGAAGGTGGACAAACAAGATCTATTCTTTATTAAATATTAGTTATAGATTTTATATTAATTGAGCTACAAATCAGAAAAAGGAGAAAAAATCAAAATATACCATAAATATATCAAAAAACATTAGTTACCAAAATATATCAACCACCCTTTTTTTATAAAAAAAAAAAAAAATTAAACCACAAAAGAGAAAAGGGGTTAGACCTTACCTTACCATTCTTAATGAAGTAACAAAACCTAGACTAATCAACAAACGTGTAAAAAATAAGAACTAGAGAGAATTAGATATTCTAGGATCATCATAAGTACTGAAAAAATATAAAAAGAGATAATACATAAATATGACCCTAAACTTGACACCAAATTATAACTTTGACCTTAAACATTGACAGTGCACAAATATGACCTTTAACTATTCGAAACTACACAAATATGACCTCTGATCCTATGTGGCAAAATGTGTGTTCAACATGCAAAACTGGGTGAGTCCAACTTAAAATCTAAGGGCATAATACATAAATATGACCCTAAGCTTGACACCAAATTATAACTTTGACCTTAAACTTTGACAGTGCACAAATATGACCTTTAACTATACAAAACTGCACAAATATTACCTTTAAATGACTTTTCACTATTAATTTTTTATTATTTTTGGCTCAAAGATTAAAATGGCATCTAATTTCTTTTGTCATTGCGGAAAAAGAGCAATATTGAAGATTTATTAATTAGGTGAGTCAACCTCATACAAAAAAATTGCGCGGATATGTATATATATATTATAAAGCAGAGGATGAATTTAAATTATATAATATATCTAAATATAATTTATTTAAATATTAAATAAAAGATGAAACTATACTAATAATAAAAAAAATTATAGTTTTAATAAAACGTTATTAAATTAACATTATTAAGCATAGTAGTAGTATATTAAATTAACGTTATTAAAATATTATTAAATTAACGTTAATAAAACGTTATTAAATTAATGTAGGGGCGGACCTACGTAGTTGCCATGGGGTTCACCCGAACCCCCTCGGTGAAAAAATTACGTTGTATATATAAGGTAGAAAATCTATATTTATGTACTTATATTAATGTTGAACCACATGAAACAAGACACTTAGATAGCCCAGTGATGTTATTTGCTCTTCTTGGGCGCTTCCTTCAGCCTACTGCGCGGCTTTGATCCCTAAATAAATAAAATAATAATAATAATAATAATAATAAAACGACACCATTTTAACTCAAAAAAAAAACCTTGACAGTGTACAAATATGACTTTTAACTATTCAAAACTGCACAAATACGACCTCCCTCCAAGTCAGCCCTTTTAACGACGTGGCATAGTGTGATTGGATAACCTTTCCACATAGACACGAGTGAAACTCACGCATGGGGATTGCAAAATCGGAGCTCATATTTGTTCAGGTTTTGAATAGTTAAAGGTTCTATTTGTGCACTATCAAAGTTTAAGGTTAAAGTTATAATTTGGTGTCAAGTTTAGGTCATATTTATGTATTATCTCATATAAAAATGAATGGGAAGTTTGTGTTATCAATCACGAACTTCTTTTTACAAATGTATGACCTAAAAAGGAATGTTGACCCATCTAAAGTACATTGATATATTCTATCCCTGCCTTCTTCTTCGAACCTGTTCAGGACCACTTGAAAATTCATCACTTCTTGAATTTGTAGGGTCTTTCCTAAAAGTTGTTGACACTGTCACATGATTTTGCTTTGCTAGTGGTGCCTTGGAACAAACTCCTCTATCACCTTATCCTCCCAACTTTGATTCCTATCGTGATATGTTTTAATTTTTCTATTTATTTGGTGTCCATGAGAGAAATCAGCATCCCTAGCTACACTTGTAAAGCATATATCCAACATGTCTTCATCCTCACTTTCCATAAATATCATATTTTTTTGGAGGTTTTCAAAACTCTTTGGAGACAACTTCCCATGAATTGTTTGGCAATATGACTTGGAGAAAGGAAATTTCATACACCACCTGAAGTTTGCTTGAAACTTGATGAATAATTACGAATTGCTGACTTATTTGAGACAAAAATTGGAGCTTGAGCATTAGGTTTACTACTAATATTATCCGCCTGATGTTCATCTTCTTTATTTACCAAATCTGCCATCCAGGGACAGACCTACATATAATTTTGGGGTGCTCTGGCACCCAGTAAGCTCGACGTGAAATAGGTATAATTACATAAAAAATATACAAAAATCGGTATAAAACATATAAATGCACCCATTAAAATAAAAGTTGGTCGGGTGCATTGGCATTTACGTTGGTCTTAAGCTTCTCCACTAAAGGGATATCCCGAGTTCAAACCTTGTTGATGTGATTTTTTATTTTTTAAGATTTTTATTTTTTTAAGCACCCACAAGCCTTAAATCCTGGGTCTGCCACTGCTGCCATCAATGAAAGCCAATATCACCTTGTTGCTCCATATGAATAGATGATATAAATTGCTGTACAGATTCACTATGTTGCTGCCCAAAATCTAGTTGTTGATTTTTCTTTAATACTTTATCCACCTCTGAATTTGATACAGACATTGTAGGATTATTTGAATTAATTTGGTATAATACATAAATATGACCCTAAGACATCAAATTATTACTTTGGCCTTAAACTTTGATAGTGCACAAATAGAACCTTTAACTATTCAAAACCTGAACAAATATGATCTCTAATTTTGCAACCCCATGCGTGAGTTTCACTCGCAGCTACGTGGAAAGCTCATCCAATCACATGGTGCCACGTCGTTAAAATGGCTGACTTGGAGGGAGGTCATATTTGTGCAGTTTTGAATAGTTAGAGGTCATATTTGTGCACTATCAAAGTTTTGCTTTTTGTGTTAAAATGACATCATTTTTATTACTTATTATATTATTATTATTATTATTATTATTATTATTATTATTATTTATTTCTATAGCAGCAGAAAACAAAAAGCCACTAGCACGGATCGAACCCGCTCAGTAGGTTGTAGAAAGCGCCAAGAAGAGCAAATAACACCACTGGGCTATCTAAGTGTCTTATTTTATGTGGTTCAACATTAATATATGTACATAAATATAGATTTTCTATATTATATATATAACATAAATTTTTTACCGAGGGGGTTCAGGTGAACCCCATGGCAACCATGTAGGTCCGCCCCTATGTTAATTTAATAACATTTTGATAATGTTAATTTAATACTAACATTTTAATAACGTTAATTTGATAACATTAATTTAATATACTACTACTACTATCCTTAATAACGTTTATTTAATAATGTTTTATTAAAACTATAAAAAAAAATTATTAGTATAGTTTCATCTTTAATTTAATAATTAAATAAATTATATTTAGATATATTATATAACATAAATTCGCCCTTTACTTTATAATATATATACATACCTGAACGATTTTTTCGTATGAGGCTGACCCACCTAATTAATAAATCTTTAATATTGGTCTTTTTCCGCCATGACAAAAGAAATTAGATACCATTTTCATCTTTGATCCAAAAATAATGAAAAAATAATCGTGAAAAGTCATTTAAAGGTCATATTTGTGCAGTTTTGAATAGTTAAAGGTCATATTTGTGCACTGTCAAAGTTTAACGTCAAATTTATAATTTGGTGTCAAGATTAGGGTCATATTTATGTATTATTCCCTTAGATTTTAAGCTGGACGCGACCAGTTTTGCCACACAGGATCGTAGGTTATATTTGTCCAGTTTTGAATAGTTAAAGGTCATATTTGTGCACTATCAAAGTTTAAGCTGAAATTTATAATTTGGTTTCAAGTTTAGGGTCATATTTATGTATTATGCCAATTAATTTTATACCCAACTTTATCTGAGAGAAGATCAAAAGGATTTGGAAGAGAAATGTCCTTTGGGGAAGAAGCTCGAGCACATGGAACATTCCTTGCTAGCTGCACATTAACGCGAGCAGGGAGAGCCAATTCAAATGCCTAAATATTTTTTATGTTCCATCACAGTCTAGTCTTTACCAATACTATTATCGACATCCTTGATTTTGTTTGTTGATTCATCACCAATAGCATGCTTTTTACTAATGGAATGTTCAAACTGAGTTGAATTAGAAGAGAGCTGCAAATTATCAACTTTCGAATTTTTATCCAATGATTTCTTAGAGATATTCAACAACGAATACTGCACAGAATTTTCACTACTCGCCACAACATCGTGAATATGGTGCATATCTAACTGTGATGTCTCACCGGCCATCAAATTTGGAGGTTTTAAAGATGTATTATGATCTTGTTCATCAATGTGTTGTTCAACAATTAAGTTCCTCGCTTGTAGTTCATATTTAGCTTTCTATGAAGAGACTAAGACCTTAGAATTCTCTTAAGATTGAACCATCAACTCACATGCATCCATATCACCTTTTGCTATTATTTACAACAGTTTGTTGGTGCTGAGAATCAACATTCAACGCAACAAAATTTGTTGGGATCGAAATCGTGGCCATCATGCGGAAGCTTAAAGCTTACAAACCATAGAGATGATAAATCAGATGACACAAAAATATACTAAAACATATTATTGAATATGATTTGGCCAATTGGCCTACATATTTAAAACTAAATTAAAATAAACTTAAAATCTATTGGGAGAAAATCTCCCCCTAAACAAGACTCTTTAAATGACTACATTGTGAATGCTATTATGTTATGGCATGATAAAGGGGTGTTTTATTGATAGATGTCCAAAATATTTCCTCTTAGGAAGAGGTTAGGCAAATATGAAAAAGTTTTATATTTTCAGGAAAAGTAAAAGTAATTATGGTTACTTTTATTTTCCTTCCAAAAAAAAAGTAAAACTTAATTTTGGTAAGAAATCAGGGCAAAAACCTAACAAATCACTCCTTTTTGGCTTGATTTTCTTCACTTGATCTGCCTTCTCACATCTTTGATATTTGTTCATCACATAGTCTTGACATGCTTAAAAATGGAGCTTTTGGGTTAAAAGTATATGAGTCATTTTTGGGTTAAAAATATTGGAACCCTTTGTAGGGTTAAAATTAAGCTTTATTTTTAAATATATGAAAATATGATTGAAATATCATCTCCACATGTAATTGGACAAAGACATCATTATCGCCAAATTGGTTGCAACTTGATTTGAAACCGCTTTGAACCTGTTTAATCTCGTTTCATCAATTCATTGGATCTTTGAACTGTAGGCTCTGATACCACTTGTTGGGATCGAAATCGAGAGGGCATCATGCGGACGCTTAAAGTTTGCAAACCATAGAGATGATTAATCAGATGACACAAAAATATACTAAAAACATATTATTGAATATGATTTGGCCAATTGGCCTACATATTTAAAACTAAATCAAAATAAACTTAAAATCTATTGGGATAAAATCTCCCCTAAACAAGACTCTTTAAATGACTACATTGTGAATTTTATTATGTTATGGCATGAGAAGGGGATCTTCTATTTATAGATGTTTAAAACCTTTACTGTTAGAAAGAGGTTAGCCAAATATGGAAAAATTTTATATTTTCCTTTCAGAAAAAGTAAAGTAATTATGGTTACTTTTATTTTCCTTTCAATAAAAAGTAGAACTTAATTTTGGTAAGAAAATCAGGGCAAAAACCCTAACAAACTTAGCAACATTGTTATGGACCTCAACATTTGGATGGGAACTTGCCAACAAGTCTCGTTGTTGGTTCTTTCTATGAGGTCTTCTATTACCATCTTCCCACCCTTTCCTCTCATTCAAAAATTCTCTTAAATTTTCTTGAAATTTTTCTCTAGTATTTTCTTCATCACAACCTTCACCACCTGCATTCTGGATAGTATCTAGTTTTTTTTCAATATCAACCGACATGTACCTTCATTATGTCCTTAGTGTTTGCGAAAATTACAATACAAGGTTAGATTATCATAAACAATTTCCTGAAAATTCTCTAAACACTAACCAATTTTATTGCCTGGTCAAATATTGAAATGTTATTCGCTTCGAAAGTTTTTCCAGTAGGTCTAGGATCACCTTAACCCTGGCGGTGTTTGGTATGGACTTAACTTGTGTTGCTTTGTCTATAGCTATTGGTTTTCCGATTATTGTTGCTATAGACAATAATGACCTCTTGGAAAAAAGATCTGGAGCCAAGTTTGGCAAAGAAATCCACACCGCTACCTGAAGCAATGTTCTTAGGTCCTTCAAATATGGTGCACCTGAAGAGAGTCTAATCACAATTATTCTATGCAACCCTTCCTCGTTAGCAAATGCTTCTCTTTCCTCCATTGTAAACTTCAGTGTAGGTTCACCATGAATATATTTAATTGATTTTTGCTGAGTTCTCATCATATTTTGGGCAGCTTGTCTTGGATTTGGCAATACAAAATATGACATTTATGGATTAGAAGTAGGGTTTGGTTCTCCCACAATCATAGACTAGGAGAGATAGGTACAACCGTGGCTTCCCTAAGTTTATATCAGAGTTGAATGGAGAGAGGAGAGAGAGAGTCGCTTACCTAAAATTATTATCAACCATTCCTAATTTCTCTCTTAGATGTTTTTTTTTTCTTATTTCAAATGACATTAACTATTCAAAATTAAAATGTTTCAATATTTTTAATGGTTTTCAATATATATTTCAAGATTCAATTTTTAAAATTTTAAGAATAGTTCATACTAATTACTTAGAATTTTCAAAAATTTTAAGAATATTTTTAATGATTTTCAATATATATTTTCAATATTCAGTATTCAAAATAGTTCATATACAAATTACTTAGAATTTTTCTCAAAATATTCGTGTATGAAGTCTGGATAAAATCAATATAAAATATCAATAGTCCACTCAAGTCTTACTTGCACATATTTTAGTATATGAAATGTGTATAAAATATGGTACATATAATTAGCTTACGTTTTTTTTTTATTTGTTACGTGTTTAAAATCTATATATAAATTTATGTATCTTTAATTTTTTTTTGTTTATACATGTTTGTATTTAAGAAGTTTATATACAAACTGATGTGAATCATGAATACGAGATTGTTCACTAAATTTGCTATTACATTAAAAAAATCATGGATATAAATAAACATGGTTAATGTATATATTGTGTTGAAAATATGCTAAATTTAACTAATTTAGGTGTATTTTATTTTCTGGGTTATTAATTTTGTAAGTAAATTGATGTATCATTCGACGTTGTTAGTTGCTAGCAAGTTATATTATTCGTTAATAAATACACATAGAAAGGTATAAAATATGATTTTCATAAAACTTTAGATAACTATTTTATATCAACTGTGTATGAAAGTTATTCATTGAATTTGTTATTCCTACAAAAAGAATTTAAAAAATCATGAATGAAAACATGAAATTCACATTGACTAATGTATAAAATTTGTTTCACGGATAAAATTTATATTGACAAAAAAACAAGGAAAAAAAATAGTAGTTTATGAAAAAATTAAGAATAAAATGTGAATTTCAACAATCTGATAGAAATTTACGCGGTGAAAGCAATTTAAAATAATTATTAATATTAAAGAAAAGAAAGTATGAAAGAACTAAAAAAGCATATGAGAGAAATTTATGAAAAGGCAACACTATAAATTTTTTTTGAAAGGATTAACTAATATAAAAAGAAATTTTTTAAGGAAATGAAAGAAGAAGAAATTTAGGATTACTTATAATCCTTTTACCGTATTTTCTTTTTTTCTTTTCACTTTGTTCATTGGGGGATTTGAAGGGTTTTCATAGTAAAAAGGGTATAAAACATTAAGGAGAAAATTAAGAATTTTCTATAAATGTATTTACATTATAGTGAATGTCTATCATGATCTAATAAGATCTATCAAAATTTAGTTGATATCTATCAGGATTTGAAGTATTTGTCTTTTAGTCAGAAACTAAGAGTACTTTTATTTTGTTCATTGTATTATCAATCTTATAATCTCTCATCCCTCAAGAAAAGTAAAGAAGTCTTCTTTCTCTATTTATTCTTGTTGTTTTTTATTTATATTTCATAACACATTATCAGCACGAATCTCTACCATTACCATTAATTTAATTTTGAAAAGAAAATTGAATCGAAAGATGGAGAAGATAAAATCACAAAGTTATGTGGTCATCACAATTTGGTAGACACATTTTTTATAATTTCTTTTATAATCATGGTGTCACATCCCTTTTCTAACCGAAAAAAGATTCATTTTAAGCTTCGAAAGGGTTTTTATAATTAAAATGACAAAATGATTGAAAATTTATTTCGAAGAAGGATTATTTACATTTTTTATTTAGAGTCTCCACTTGGCATAATCTGGTGTGCCAAGTCATCTTTGAAAAATCCTTTTCAAAATGTTTTGACTCTAAAACTGATCTGCGAATAGAGATTTCGACTAAGAAATTCTTTTGATCAGCCTGACAACTTATCCACTGGTTTGCATAGCAACATGACTAGATCTTTCCTCACTTTCAATGTTTTGCATCATAATTGATCTATCTTGAATCATCTTTTCAATTTCTCTTTTCAAATCTCGACAATCTCCAATACTATGACCCTAAGCATCACAATGATACGTACATCGTATGTTAGGATCAAAATTTCTTGAACGTCGATTAAGAGTGTGCCCAAAGAGAGGAGTAATCATGCCCCACTGTACCAATCTCTGAAATAAACTGGCATACGACTCTCCAATTGGTGTGAAGCTATCTCTCAACTTCTACCTTATTTCATCGTTTGGCTTGGATTGAAAATCAGGCTTAGAAGGGTTTTGGTATGTTTGTGGAGTTAGAAGATGACTCTGAGGAGTTGGTGTGTTCCACTGTGGGTAAGATGGGGGGTTGAACATGTAGTTATGCGTTATATACTAGATATGGAGGTGGAGGAGCAGAGTATAATGGATTTTGGGAGTGATTATGTGGAGCTTCGGCATGAACTTGGGTTTGAGCCTGAGAGCGAAGACGACGTGGTCTCCTTAACGTTTCCTACTGTCCAACTACAATAGAAAATTCATCTTCCTCATTCTTTTTCTCCCTAACACTTCCTGAACCCTTTTTAATTGCTTGAGTAGTCGCTTTCAATGTTGCAAAACTCATAATGCGACCAGTCTTAATTCCTTCTTCTGTCATCTCCCCAATTTTAAGGACCTCAATGAACGGCTTGCCTAATGCAGGTAACAAGTTTTGATAATATATTTCGTCCTGCGCTTGAATAAATACCTCCACTATCTTACTTTCTTTCACTGGCGATTTCACCCTAGCCGCTTGTTCACGCCATCTAATAACATATTCTCTGAAACTTTCGGAGTTCTTCTTTTTTATACTAGTTAGCGATTTTTCATCAGGGATCAAATCCACATTGTATTAAAATTGTTGTACAAATTCATTAGCTAGGTCATCCCAACTAATCCACTTGTCAATGTCTTGGTCAACAAACCATTCTGAAGCTAGGCATGAAAGACTCTCCCCGAAATAAGCCATGAGTAGTTCTTCCTTCCCTCCAGCGCCCCTTAATTGGTTACAATAGCACCTCAACTGTGCCACTGGGTCCCCATGTTCATCATATTTCTCAAACTTTGGCCTTTTAAAATTGGGAGGAAGGTTGACACCTGGAAATATGCATAAGTATTTATATGAGACACTTTTGTAACCCTCAAGTCCTTGCAAGTTCATCATAGACAGTTCCAAACTTCTCAATTTTCTTGTCATTTCCTCTTGTTCTTATGTCATAACTGGCTTCTCAGTGTTAGAAGAAAATTCAGGCGGGTGAGTGTCACCATAAAGACCAGTCAACTTGAATATTGGCTCACAAGTGTAACGCTAATCCCCAGTAATATTAAATACAGGCTCTCTTGTTGAGTAGGGAGACACAACTTGTGGATGAACATAAAAAATAGAAGCTTCAGGTGGGGGTGGCCCCACAAAAGTAAGAACAACAGGTGGAGCCGAGTATGTGGTACTCTTGGATTGAGGAATGAGGAAATGAACATTAGAAGTGGTTGGATATTATTGCCCCAGAGTTGATCCTGATACATGTTGTGGTATATCAATAAAATGGGAAATTGGGCAGGTGACACGGGAGGCAAGCTAGAAAGATATTATAGATTATCAGTAGGAACTGGGGGAGGCGGCAACCCATTAGCCCAAGCTCGATGCATTTCTATCATTTGCTGCCTTAATTTCTGAATCTCTTCATTAGATCCTAAATTCTCATTTCCTGAACTCCCTATCTGATTAATGACAACAAACTCATTATCCTTGTTGGCCATAACTTTCTCTGTGGCTTGGTGCAATAAGGAGGACCATCCAAAATGCCAAAAACCAACCACCTCAAACTAACTGAACAAGTGATAGCAAATGCGTTAGAGTTAAACACTTTCTCAAAATCTTTTTTTAAAGAACACCGAACCCAAGAAGGGCGCCTACGTATCTCACCCTAGATAGGAGAATCAGGTGTTCATAGTTCGTGAAGTCTTGCCAAAATGGACAAATTAAACTCTTTTTCTATTCCTTGAAACTTTAAGAAGAAAAGAAAATAACAATTTGTCAAAAGAATTAACGAAAATCTTTTTGAATTTTTCAGCTTTAACATCCCTATACAAAATGAAATCTATGATTACAAAAGAATTTTTTTTTTTTGGGTTTTCAATTTTGAATTTTATATGAAAATGACCTAAAGGCTGACCTACGCTGGAGTTCACTAACAAGGCTGTTCAGGGGAGCGTATGGTCGATAGTGGCTGCTTTGCTTTTCACCTACTCCATACCAGCCAACGGCTCCCCCTCCTAAAATAAATATGACTCAACTATACGTCGTGTACACAGCGTGTACTACAAAACTTGTTGCAGAAAGAATTGACTCGGGTTATGCACATGATGCCAGATATAAAGCGGTAACACATAAGAGAAAAACTATAAACAAAAAGCACGTAGGCACTCATAAACATTAACACAAACGATACCACAAACAATGTTTATACACCCATGATGTCAAACTAAGCTAATACAATTTCAAAAATAAGATCGAATTCTAAAAAGTTCCCAGCGGAGTCGCCAAAGTTGTCACGCCCCTTTTCTAATCGAAAAAAAGATTCATTTTAAGCTTTGAAAGAGTTTTTAATTAAAATGATAAAATGATTGAAAATTTATTTCGAAGAAAGATTATTTACATTTTTAATTCAGAGTCACCACTTGGCATAATCCGGTGTGCCAAGTGACCTTTGAAAAATCCTTTTCAAAACGTTCTGACTCTAAAACTTATCTACAAACAGAGATTCTAACTAAGGAATTCTGTTGATCGAGGGAAAGGTGTTAGGCACCCCTCGATCCCGTTGTTCGACCACGGTCGCTTGGTGGAATGTATCGGCTAATTTAACACTACGGGTGTATAAAGAAAACAAAACACAAAAACAATCAATCAAACACGTGAAACAAAACAAATCCAAAATACAATGTTCAGTCCAATTATTACAAACCGAAGTAAAAAAAGTACTAAAAGTAAACCTACACTAATCCTAAACTATGCTCCAATGCTATACCCTGTGCCTCGGGCCTTCAACACAAACCTCCTTTGCGTACATGATACGTCGGGCACCTTAAATGGTTTTCGCCAACAAGCTTCTCTCATTTTTTTTTCCTCAGCTCACCATTGCTTTATGGTGTCTATAAGGGTTTTCCACTAATGAGACTCTCTTATCTTCATTTCCCTTAACTCATAGTCGTCTTACGGTTCCCGTGAGAGTTTTCACCGATAAGACTCTCTCATTTTTATCTCTCTCAACTTACCATCATTATACAATGCCCGTGAGGGTTTTCATCAATAAGACTCTGTCATTTTTATTTCTCTCCTGATTTTTTATGCTGAGGAAGACAAGTAGTTCCCAAATGCATCATCATATCCCTTGCATGCGTAACCCTTACATCCTCAAAGATTGATCTGAAGGTTTTTCTTTGGTTGTAACTTGGCTTTTAGATAGGGTTAGAAAGAAATGATGGCATGGGGCCCAAATGACACTTGAAGTAGGGTAGGACTTACAACTTTTAAAATTGACTCAAACAATGAGGATTAACTCATGCCCCACTTTCTTTTGACTGGGAAATTCTAAATTATTTATTTGGTTGGATCGAGCCCAGAGTAGGGCAGCCTACGTATCTCACCCCTGAGAGAGGAGAATCAGGTCATGCGTAGTTCTGGCAACTTGTTCGTTTGCTTGATTCAAATTTTTTTTTGCTTTTCTCTTTTATTGACTTTTTTTCTCTTTGAAACTTTCTGATTCTATTTGTCTCGTCACTCTTCTTTTTTACTTTCTTTTTGGACATATTTTTTTTCTGACTCTACTATTTTGCTTGATACTTTTCTTTTGAGTTTAGCTGACTCTATCTTGATTCCAAAAAAGGGGAATGAAAGAAAATAATACTAAGGCTCAAATGGGATAAACAAAGGATGTCACAATATCTGGATAGCAGAATGAAATGTCTTTGTCATATCAATCCTTGAAAATACAATACATAGCATGCAATGTAAAAGTACACAATCAATATCACTTATGACGCGTTTTACAACACTAACTTTCCCCGAGAATATGTGCCACCTCTTCCTCTGCATTTGTCGAACAACAACTTCACATTTGTTGTACATCCCTCACATTGAATGTCTCATGCTTTCATGGAGTTGGTTTTTGTTCTGTTCCTCGGGAGCACACATCCGCTATTTGACCTAATTGAGCTATGTTTTTCAATTGATGACCAAGTTATTCTTGTGATTCTCAAATAATTGCCTTAATTTTCAAAGAAGGCTTCAACTTGTCACCAAATGTCTCAGCACTCCACCTATTTTCTCAGATGTTTTTCCTAACTTTAGCCCTCCGATTCAATGTTTCATGGTTAAGTTAGATTTTAAGATCTGGCTAAAAATTCCGCTAGCATTTCATATCACTAAAATCAACATAAAATGTACTGTATAAAGAAAACAAACAAACAACACATATTTAAAACACAGGAAAAAAAGGGGACACTTCATTCTATTAAAATGAAAGATAGAAGGGTTTGAACATAATGAAAAAGGTACAAAACAAAACAGATCCCAAACTAAAACCCTAAAATAATTCAGATAACAGAAAAGAAAACAGAACAAACTACCAAACCACTTCCTAGTAGGGAGAGAGATGACTTCTTAATTGCTCAGCCTAACAACTAACCCACTGGTTTGCATATGAGCATGACTAGAGCTTTCCTCACTTTCAATGTTTTGCATCATAATTGATCTATCTTGAATCATCTTTTCAATTTCTCTTTTCAAATCTCGACAATCTTTAATACAATGACCCTGAACATCACAATGATACGCACATCGCACGTTAGGATCAAATTTTCTTCAACACCGATTAAGAGTGTGCCCAAAGAGAGGAGTGATCATGCCTCACTGTACCAATCTCTGAAATAAACTGGCATACGACTCTCTAATTGGTGTGAATCTATCTCTCGACTTCTGCCTCATTTTGTCATTTGGCTTAGATTAAAAATTAGGCTTAGAATGGTTTTGGTATATTTGTGGAGTCAGAGGACGACTCTGAGAAGTTGGTGTGTTCCACTGTGAGTAAGATGGGGGTTGAACATATATCTATGCGTTATATACTAGATATGAATGTGGAGAAGCAAAGTATAATGGAATTTTTGGAGTGATTATTTGGAGCTTAGGCATGAACTTGGGTTTGAGCCTGAGAGCGACGATGACGTGGTTTCCTTGACCTTTCCTGCTATCCAACTACAATAGCAGATGCATCTTCCTCATTCTTTTTCGCCCCAAAACTTCCTGAACCATTTTGAATTTCTTGAGTAGTCGCTTTCAATGTTGCAAAACTCACAATGCAACCAGTCTTAATTCCCTCGTCTGTCATCTCCCCCATTTTAAGGACCTCAATAAATGGCTTGCCTAATGTAGGTAACAAGTGTTGATAATAAATTTCGTCCTACGCTTGAATAAATACCTCAACTATCTTACTTTCTTTCATTGGAGGTTTTATTCTAGCCGCTTGTTCATGCCATCTAATCGCATATTCTCTGAAATTTTCAGAGTTCTTCTTTTTTATACTAGTTAGGGATTTTTCGTCAGGGATCAAATCTATATTGTATTGAAATTGTTGCACAAATTCATTAGCTAGGTCATCCCAACTAATCCACTTGTCAATGTCTTGGTCAACAAACCATTTTGAAGCTAGGCCTGAAAGACTCTCCCCAAAATAAGCCATGAGTAGTTCTTCCTTCCCTCCAGCGACCCTTAATTGGTTATGATAGCACCTCAACTGTGCCACTAGGACTCCATATCCGTCATATTTCTCAAACTTTGGCATTTTAAAACCCGGAGGAAGGTTGACACCTGGAAACATGCATAAGTCTTTATATGAGAAACTTTTGTAACCCCCAAGTCCTTGCAAGTTCCTCATAGCCAGTTCCAAATTTCTCAATTTTCTAGTTATTTCATCTCGTTCTTCTTTCATAATACGCTTCTCAGTATTAGGAGGAAATTCAGGTGGGTGAGTGTCACCATAAAGACCAGTCAACTTGAATGTAGTCTCAAAAGTGTAACGCTGATCACCAGTAATATTCAATACAGGCTTTCTTGAAGAGTAGGGAGACAAAACTTTTGGATGAACATAAAAAATAGAAGCTTCAGGTGGAGGTGGTGCCATAAAAGCATGAAAAATAGATGGAGATGAGTATGTGGTAGTCTTGGATTGGGGAATGAGGAAATAAACATTTGAAGTAGTTGGATATTGTTGCCCCAGAGTTGATTCTTATGCATGTTGTGGCATATCAATAAAAATGAGAAATTGGGCAGGTGATACGGGAGGCAAGCTAAAAAGATATTCCAAATTATTAGTGGGAACTGGGGAGGCGGCAACCTATTAGCCCAAACTCAATGCATTTCTATCATTTGCTGCCTTAATTTCTGAATATCTTCATTTGATCCTAAATTCTCATTTCCCGAACTCCTTATCTGATTAGTGACAACAAACTCGGTATCCTTGTTGGCCATAACTTTCTCTGTGACTTGGTGCAATATGGAGGACTATCCAAAATGCCACAAACCAACCACCTCAAACTAACTGAACAAGCAATAGCAAATGCGTTAGAGTTCAATACTTTCTCAAAATCTTTTTTTAAAATGACACCGAACCCAAGAAGGGCGCCTACGTGTCTCACCCCCAGAGAGGAGAATCAGGTGTGCGTACTTCGTGAAGTCTTTCCAAAATGGCCAAATTAAACTCTTTTTCTATTCCTTAAAACTTTAAGAAGAAAAGAAAATAACAATTTGTCAAAAGAATTGACGAAAATCTTTTTGAATTTTTCAGCTTTAACATCCCTACACAAAATGAAATCTATGATTACCAAAGAATTTTTTTTTTTTTTTTGGGTTTTGAATTTTGAATTTCATATGAAAATCAAACTTGAACCTATTAAAGGAAAATCATTTTGCAGTTTTCTTTTAAAGATGTACATGAAACACTTACTCTAAATAAAGAGTGAAGAACATCTTTTTGGATTTTTCAAATAAGATCTCCGAACCAACAATAGGCTACCTACGTATCTCACTCCTGAAAGAGGAGAATTAGGGGTGTGTAGTTTGTCCAGATAGGACAATTAAGGATTAAATAACCAACTGAACCCTGACTTGAGAAACGCGACCACAAATAGAAGATGAAAAACAAAAAAATCTTTTTGAGTTTTTAGTTTGACACTTCACATAAGACTGACACCAACAACTATGAAAGAGAAAATCTTTTTGATATTTTCGTTATATGAAATGTACAAAACTTCTGCCATTTTTTTTTTGAATTTTCATTTTATAAAAATCTTCTAAAAATATTTTTGAAATTTTTTGAATTATGAATGCATGCTAAAGGAGATAAAAGGAAAATCTTTTTGAGGATTTTTTTGTTTTTGAATAAATGTGTGATAAAGGAAAGAAAATCATTTTGAATTTTTGAATTATAAAAAAAAATAAAAGCCATAAAGTAACTCTAAAAAACTACGAAACTCTCTTCTTTTCACTTTTTTTTCAATAATTTCTTGCATACATACTTTACTTCTAACACATGTTTTTGCCCAAATCAGTCTGTCAAATGACCTTATTACCCTCCAAGATGCAACATTTAGCACATAGGGATGCTTTAGAGGTGAGTCTCCTACAAAGGACCAAGTGGGCCCTGGTAGATCTCAATATGATGCACATAAGCATGACCTAAAGGCGACCTACGCTGGAGTTCACTAATAAGGCTATTCAGGGGAACGTATGGTTGATAGTGGCTGCTTTGCTTTCCACCTACTCCATACCAGCCAACGGCTCCCCCTCCTAAAATAATGGTGACTCAATTATAGGTCGTGTACATAGCGTGTACTACAGAACTTGTTGCAGAAAGAATTGACTCGGGTTATGCACATATTGCCAGATATAAAATGGTAACACATAAGAGAAAAACTATAAACGAAGAGCACGTAGGCACTCAAAAACAATAACACAAACGACAACACAAACGATAACACAAACAATGTTTATAAACCTATGATGTCAAACTAAGCCGATACAATTCCAAAAATAAGCTCGAATTCTGAAAAGTCCCCAGCAGAGTCGCCAGAGCTGTCACACCCCTTTTCTAATCGATAAAAAAGATTCATTTTAAGTTTCGAAAGGGTTTTTATGATTAAAATGATAAAATGATTGAAAATTTATTTCGAAGAAGGATTATTTATATTTTTTATTCAGAGTCGCCACTTGGCATAACCTAGTGTGCCAAGTGACCTTTGAAAAATCCTTAAACATTTTAACTCTAAAACTGATCAGTGAATAGAGATTCCAACTAAGGAATTCTGTTGACCGAGGGGAAGGTGTTAGGCACCCCTCGATCCCGTGGTTCGACCATGGTCGCTTGATGGAATGTTTCGGCTAATTTAGCACTACGGATGTATAAACCACACAAAACACATAAAAATAATCAATCAAACACACGAAACAAAATAAATCCAAAATATAATGTTCAGTCCAATTATTACAAACCGAAGTAAAAAAGTATTGAAAATTAAACCTACACTAATCCTAAACTATACTCTAATGTTATACCCTGGGCCTCGGGCCTTCAACACAAACCTCTTTTACGTACATGATACGTCGGTACATTCCCTGGTAAATAAGCACAAAAGGTCCTAAGGCATCCCTCGGCAAAATAAATACATCTTTTCAATGTGACAAAACCAAACCATTCAACAAAACCATAAATTCTAAACTTTGTCTACCCAACTTACGTTTGCCTTTCCATTTTAACATATTATGATACTATCAAGTTTGATTAATGTTCATTTCAAGTCAAACAATAACTCATGAATCAAACCAACCAAAATTAACATTTTTATCAAGTGTCAGTTCTCGTTCCACTCATCCCCAAACAACCAATTTTAATTCTTAAATGTGAAATACTATTTCATCATGCAATTGATAATCAACGGAATCAATCAATGAATAAAAAATCAAGCAATTATTCACCATCGACAATGCTCAAACAATACACAACGTCCAAACCATAACACTGAATATTATGAACAAAGAAATAATAAGTAAAAAAGCAAAGATTGGAAATGGACCTCAAATTTTACGTATTATTTCAATTGAACTGTTTGATAGAGTGGCGCCGAAATACCTTAAACAGAAACTCCCCAACAACGAACTCCTGACTTCAATAACCCAAAACCCAAACTAAATTGAACAAAATTGACCGACCCGTTTCAAACAACAACGACGAAACTCAAACCCAATTCTCGACGGAGAACTGAGAACCTTGATAAATCTACTCTGATGAGCTAATAATGCAAGAAACTGACTAGAATAGGCTGGATTCCGGCGAGTTGTGGGTGGATTTTTGATACAAGAAGACCAAGGAACACAAGAAAAGGCTCAAAATAGTCCACAAATTAAGAGGAATCTGAGGACCCCTTTGAGAGCTAGTTTCTATCAAACAACTGCAACACAAAAATACAAGGAAACAAGGTGTATTTATACACCAAAACAGCCACTAAAACATGATGAACACAAGAAGATAGACAATAATATGATAAGGATAATAACAATAACAAACGGTTACAAGATACATGAACAACAAAAACCAACGGTTTCCCTAAACAACACTAAGACATAAAATGTAGAGATAGATAGTGAGACATACACTACAATAATACCCATGAACCCAAAGATATATTAAATCTAAGGACCCCTAGAACTTATGATAGCAACACCACACTCTTACGAAGACACGAGAGGGATTCCATCACTCAAGAACCATCGTTTCCAAGCAATACACATTCACAAGTGAATCCACACTTGCTTATATCCTAGTTTCGGCCTAGGGAGGCTCTCTCTCTCAAGAGATGTGTTCTATCATCAACATTCAACAACTAATGAGCTAAAACCCTAACATGTTCTATTTATAGACTTATTACAATAAGATACAAAATAAAAAAAGTGCCCCTTAGTGTTAAAAGAACAAAATGGAACCCATGGAGTGCAATAGAAGGGCGACTTTGGAGCCTTTTTTACATTTCAACTCATACACTCTGTATGTTGCATTCAAAATACTCAAAAGTGTCCATCTTCGTGATCGGGTTTGTATCATCCTCTCTATCTTGAGAGGAATTTGACCACAAAGTAATGGCACAAACCAAATGAAAATGGCTCCCAAAACAGTCCATAAAATAAGAAGAAACCAAGGACATAACAACTTCAAGTCTCGACAAATATCTTCATCTTGCACCTTAGCTTTCTCTCCATTTTGAGATTTGCCTTCAATCTTATTCGGCTCAATTGTGTTTCATCCCCAGCCAAGTTAGCACTAGGAACGGTGTTAGTCATTGTAGCCAAGAAGTTACCTACCAAACACAAACAAATTAGTTGTACAAGAAAGGTCCTCACACTCTTCCTTTATTTCTTTGCCTCTCAAATTCCTCACACTTTAATTTCACAAGTGTTGTAAGCTTGATTTTACTCCGAGAGGTGTTGATAGGTGAACCAAATATTTACAATGACTCAAAAAAAGACTAAGACACACAAAGGAACGTAGACACGAAGAACGGTTTTCAAAACTAATTTACAATCTAGTAAATAGTCACTAGTTTTGGAGGGGCGTTTTGGAGCCTTTTTTACACTTCAACTCATACACTCTGTATGTTGCATTCAAAATATTCAAAAGTGTCCATCTTCGTGATCGTGCTTGTATCAATTTTTTTCGGCGAGTAGATCCCTGGAATAGTGATTGGCGATCCGAAATTTCATTCCTTCCCTCAATTTTTTTCTACTTCTTTATCTCATAGTTTTTCTGTAGCGTTCTCAAATCTCTCCATGTATTGTGTGTGTTTTCTGTCTAGCTCTCTGTGTGTGCGTCCGTGGTGGATGGGTGGGATGTAAGAGTGATGGTGGGTGGAGAGTATGTGAGTGGGTGTTGCCTTCTTTAATTTTTTTTTGTTTTTTTGGTGTTAATGGAACATCAAACTGTGTTGAAATATTCATCCATGGAGGATTTTATGTGTAATCTGTGGGTTCATGGTGAGAGCAAGGAAAAAAAAAAAATGGAGGTCTGTGTATATGTGCCTCAGCTCTTTTATTTTCGTCTGTGTGTATAAAAAAATGGTGAGCTCTCCGTGAATTGTGTGTGTGTCCCGTGTATATCCCTTTTTTTTCTTTTTGGAGAAGAAATGTGAGGGGGTCACGTGGGTAGGAGGGTGGGGTAGGGTAGTTAGGTGTGAATTGGTTGAGATAAAATTTGTTATCAAGAGAATAATTGGGGATTGGGTTTGTTAAGGGTTGTTACTTTTTGTATTTTTGTGGGGTATAATCACATGGGTGAGGGTATACGATAAAGTGAGGTAAAAATGAATAAAATTGGACTTGGGAGGGACAAAATTAGGTGTCTACACACGGCATATAATGGTCATTATAATGATTTGATTAAAGTGGTCTTTGGATATATATACTGTTGGCATTCAGTTTTGTTAATCATGAAGAAATTAATTAGTATTATATTAGTTAATACATGATTTGCTATTTGAGATACAAGCCATTAGAACCTCTGCGATTGTTTTCTTCCTTACGAAACTCTATTGGTCACGGTAAACTCATGATTGTGGATAATTCGTTTATCTTTTACAGAAGTAAATTGGTAACCCGTTTCAATTAATTTTTATTTTTGGTGATTTGCAAAACTAATCTTTATTACTTAATGTTTTGATTATTTAATTTCTTACCCCTTTTAGTAATTGTTACATTCATTGTCACTTGCATGCTGATATTGTTTGACGATAGAATTTATATCGTGCTGCAGTTTTATGTGTAAGTTTGAGGGGATATTGTGAAAGATTAAATTAGAGTTACCTGCTTTATCTTAAAGATTTAATGCTATTAAATTAGAGAGATTAAAGAAAAGGGAACAAGTTACAGTGTCAATAGGCCTATGGATATTGAGAGACAATTTCTTTCTCTGTTTGTATTCGTAATCCATATATCCTTACATATATTAGTATTTTATGTAAAAGGTAAAAAAATTTCTTTTATTATTATACGGTTTTAGGTTTGTTCATATTAACTTATGTTCATTAATATATTTTGGAGTGTTATATTCGCACTGCGACAATTTGTACAATTTTAAATTGATGATGGCTAAGACAATCGATTATGCCTAAAACGCCTTTAAATAGATAAGACATTGAGTTTGAATCTCAATGCACCATATTGATGATATAATGATGGCTAAGACAGTCGATTTATGCCTAAGACGCCTTTAAATGGATAAGATGTTGAGTTTGAATCTCAGTGCATATGTTTCTTATAAAAAGACATGAATCTGTCCCATTAATTATGCTCCATTCCAATAA
Organism: Capsicum annuum; assembly: GCF_002878395.1. Taxonomy (NCBI): domain Eukaryota; kingdom Viridiplantae; phylum Streptophyta; class Magnoliopsida; order Solanales; family Solanaceae; genus Capsicum; species Capsicum annuum. Next base: position 202,325,533 of record NC_061116.1, on the reverse strand, counting down.
GGAAATGCGGTAGCAATATATGATCAGTCTGAAAGATTTCTCCATTCTTGAAGTGAATGTGGTAGCAATATATGATATATGCCTCGATTTGCTCTTGAAGTAGCACTATCATGAAAAAGGTTATAAGCTATCAAAATTCGATAGGTTTAAAGTATGATTATATTCTATTCCTATGGAATGAGAAGCATATTAATGCAAACGTGCACTTCATTATGATGGTATCACAACTCACCTCCGCAAGAGGTAGAATAACTGAGAAGAGTTATTTAGAAATCTACTTCTAAAGTAGTAATGGAATAGTAAATCTAAAATTTACTAAAGCAAAAGCATAGGTCATGGTAAACTTAGAGTTTACTAGAATAAAAGTTCATAAATTGACATGAACAATTGCATCATCCCAAAGATGTGCATACTGAGTATTGAACATATATTGAAGAATTAGAACATTCTTCATTACTTTTAATGTTGCTATAAGTTGGTTGGACCAACTAATATTACAATTAGATCCCTTAAAATCTGAAAAGTATAAAAGGTGAATATGGCTCGTTCACCAATCATGTGGTCATTTAAGATGCATCAATATACGATGATCACATGTGCGTTTATTGTCAACCTGTAGTTTGACATTCATAAAGTTGCTTGCTCAATAAAATTGAGTTAAGAGCATAACTTTCAGATTGTACAATCAAGACAATTCATCTTGATGAAAATTATTTTGCATTGAATGCCTTCAATAAATAGTTAAACCATTGAGAACAAAAAGCTTCATGTGTTGGTTTGAAATATTATAAACAAAAGTACTTGTATTCATCAAACCAATAAATTATGATTAATTTTCCCTCAAAGTTTGTTCTAAGTCAGGAATCACATGTTGTCCATCTAATAGTTAATGTACGGTATACAATTAATGAATATACCATGATGCACAAAAGATGGAATCCTCAAAGAAGATGAGGATGAATTTTAGTTTTCCTAACATAAGGGGGAGATTATAAGCAGCTATGAAATATGTTAGGAATTATCATAAGATCCTCATTCATAAGATAATACAAGTTAAACGCCGAAAGCATCTTATATTTAAGCTGCAAGTGCTTCTATTTTGTGTATTTAAAGGAAAAAGTCTATGCATGCATGAAGCATGGTTGACTAATCGGTTCCAAATGAAACAAGGATCAAATAATCATAATAAGAAAGTAATGTGCTGTTGAAGAGCTTATAACATAACACTTCATGAAATCTAATAATAAATTCAGGTACCTGAAAATAATGAAGTGATGAGATCTCAAAATGCTATGTCACATTATGAACCGATACAAAATGAGAAACCGTCAATGGTATCTTTGATACAATATTGTGAAAGATTACGAGGATCTAAATTCTACGTTGAGTTAAACATGCTGACATAGAAACATTTATCAAGTGACCTGAAAAGATGCATTTTGGTAAGTGTAAAACTTATTTGATTTGTAGTCCAGACTCTTGAAAATGTCACACTTGACATGTTGGATATTGTCACTTGACAAAAATCCATATGAAAATCCCTAAAGGATTCAAAATTCCTGAAGCATATAAAGTTTCTAGAAAACTTGTTTATTATCCTTTGGGGGGATAAATTGATGGTTCAAAAATCATTAAAACTCTTGGAGAGTTTTCAAAAGCAATAAGATTATTTGCTGAAATGAGAAATATGAAGTACCATATCTTAGTGCAATTGGTGCACCACACTAATGTATCTTGTAAATACTACAAGGTCTAATATAGCCTTTTCAGTCAATTTGCCTTTTCAGTCAATTTGTAGTCTCGATCTTATTGATTATGCTGATGTTGGGTAATTAATTAATCTGCATAAATCTTGATATCAAACGGGCTATGTGTTCATATGTGGGGGTACTGTCATATCTTGGAGATATACAAAGCAGTCTATCATAGCCACTTCATTGAATCATGCTGAGATAATAGCTATTCATGAAGCAAGCCGAGAATGTGTATGATTGAGGTCCATGATACATCTCATTCGAGAAAAATATGGTGTGAAATGTGACAATGTACCCACAATTTTATACAGAGATAATGCTGCATGCATAGCACATCTTAAGGGAGGATTCATAAAAGGAGATAGAACGAAGCACAGTTCATCAAAACTTTTCTACATACATGAACTACAAAAATATGGTGATATTAACGTGCAATAGATTCGTTCAAGTAATAATGTGGCTAATTTATTCATCAAGTCTCCTCCAATTGTCACTTTCAAGAAAATGGTGCACAACATTGGGATGCAAAGACTCAAGGATGTTCTAATTAGAAGGAGTTAATACGTGCTATACTCTTTTTCCCTTACGAGGTTTTGTCCCACTGTGTTTTCCTTGTAAGGTTTTTAATGAAGCAGCCTATATGCGTATTGTTAGAGATGTGTACTCTTTTTCCTTCACTAAATTTTTTTTCCCACTGGGTTTTTTCTAGTAAGGTTTTAATAAGGCACATTATCTATGTAGACATTCAAGGGGAGTGTTATAAATGTATTTACATTATAGTGAATATCTATCAAGATCTAATCAGATCTATCAAGATCTAATTGGTATCTATCAGAATTTGAAGTATCTGTCTTTTAGTCAGAAACTAGGAGTAATTTTCCTTATAAATAGAGGGGTTTTGTTCATTGTATTCTTAACAATCAAGGTGATCTTCCATCCCTCAAGAGAAATAATAATTACTCTCTCTATTCTCTCTGTTCCTCTTCTTTATTCTTAGACGATTGTTCTCAATTAAGTATAAAGAGCAACTCGGCAAAAAAATTCTCAAGATATGTAAATAATCAGCACGATAATGTCTTGAATAAACATGTTAAAGAAATATCAAGGTAAGAATTATACCAGGTATTTTGTTAACATCATCTTTTCATTAGCTCGTTTTAATTATCCCGGTTATTGCTTCTCTCTGTTGTATTTAAAATTATGACAGAAGCAAATCGTCATTTTTTTATGAGATCCATGCAACTGCTGATGTACCTAACCTTGAATTAGTTATTAGTTGTAATTTGGTTTAGCACTTGATTGCCATAATAAAAGTTGTTATTAGGAAATTACTCAAATATCGATACCTATCTTTATAACTTGCTAACTCTAAGAATTAAAAGTAATTCTATATGTTTTAAGTTTATGCTATGATGATTAAATAAATATGTTATGTTGTGGATTATTAACTTTTTATTGGCTTGCATGACTCCTAGGAACTGCCAACTAGAATATGTTCTCTTGTTAGTTCAAAAAGAAAAAAAAAAGTTATAAATATTGACATTATTATAATGTTGAAATAATTTTTTTTCTTCTAGGGTAGTGATTATTATAGATCAAATATGTGTCATGTATTTTAGCCTATTTATTGATGAGATAATACCTAATTACCCCTTGAACTATACCTAAAAAGGTTATGACACACCTCAACTTAAAGGGGGTCCTATTACCCCCTGAACTAATTAAAAGTGTAATTTTGACACCCTTAGTGCCTACGTGGCACAACACACTGAAGTGTCCACGTAGGCACACATGTGTGCCATGTATGTGCCATGTAGGCACTAAGGGTGTCAAAATTACACTTTTAATTAGTTCAGAGAGGTAATAGGACCCCCTTTAAGTTGAGGTGTGTCATAGCCTTTTTGGGTATAGTTTAGGGGGTAATTGGGTATTTTTTTTTTATTGATTGAGGGTAAGACGATGAATTTAAGTTTATCACATCAACGGGGTAAGACATTGAATTAGAGTCTCGATGCATCATGAAAATAAGATGTTGGATTCAAGTTCCATCAATTTATAACCTAAGATGCCTTTATATGAATAAGACGTTGAGTTTAAATCTCAATGCACCATATTGATAATATTATGATGGCTAAGGCTAAATAATGGATATTTAATGAAACATGTCTCATTAAATATGCTCCATTCCTTGAATTGAATGTGGTAGCAATAAATCATATGTATGCCTCAAATTGTTTTTGTAGTAACTATCATAATTTGATACACTTAATGCATGATTATATTCCATTTTTTGAAATACAAATTTCAATTATTATAAATACAGATCTATACCCTGGGGTGAATGTGACTGTATATATATTCTAACATATTTTTTGTTGTGAAGATATCACAAAGCACCTCTGAATGAGGAAGAATAATTGAGAATTTATTGTGATGGCATCACAACTCACCTCTGAATGAAGAATAATAATTGAGAATTGATGGTATCACAACTCACCTCCGAATGAAGAAGAATAACTGAGAAGAGTTATTTTAAAATCTATTCTGAAGTAGTAAATTTAAAATTTACTCATGTCATAGTAAATTTGAAACTTACTAACGCAAAAGCACAGGTCATGTAAACTTGGAGTTTACTAGATTAAAAGTACATAAATTGACATGAACGATTGCGACATTTCAAAAAAAATATTCAGATTGAGTATTAGACATATGTTGAAGAAATAGAAGATTCTTCAAGAATTATTTATGTTGTTTGTTCTCATGATAAGTTGGTTGGACCAACTAATATTGGAATTGGATCACTTCAAATCTGAAAACTATAAAAGGTGAATAAGAATCCGTTCACCTGTCATGTGATCTATTAAGATGCATTGCTATAAGATGATCACTTGTACGTTTATTGTCAACTCGCAGTTTGACATTTATAAAGTTACTGCTCAATAAGATTGAGTTAAGAGCATAATTTTCAGATTGTGTAATCAAGAAAATTTATCTTGATGATGATGGTTTAGCATTGAATGCCTTCGATAAATGGCTGAACCATTGCTAATGAGAACAAAAGTTTCATGTGTTGGTTTGAAATATAATATACAAAAGTACTTGTATGTTTAAAGTAATAAATTATGATTAATTTTTCCTCAAAGTTGGTTTTGAGTCAGGAACCACAATACTAGCGCAATATTGTGAGAGATTATGAGGATTTGAATTCTACATTTATTTCAGCAGACTGACGTAGAAACATTTATCAATTGACATGAAAGGATGCATCTTAGTAAACGTAAAACTTATTTGATTTGCAGTCTAGACACTTGAAGATGTCACACATGAAATGTTGAATATTGTTACTTGACAAAACTTATATGAAAAATTCTTTAGGGATTCAAAATATAAAAGTTTCTGGCAAACTTATTGATAATCCTTATATTGTATAAGCTTATAGCTTGAAAATTATTGAAACTCTTGGAGAGTTTTCAAAGAAATAGATTATTTACTAAAATGAGAAATATACCGAATTAGATTGGTTATGAAGTACCATATCTTAGTGCAAGTGGTGCACTCATGTATCTTGCAAATACTACAAGGTCTAATATAGCTTTTCCAATCAATTTGTTAGCAAGGTATATTTCTGCTCCTACTACGAGACATCATAATGAGATAAAACACATGAGTTTATTTTATTCTGAAGAATGCAGTCTCAATCTTATTGGTCATGCTGATGCTGGATACTTATTTGAACTGCATAAAGCTCGATCTCAAACAGGCTATGTGTTCATATGTGGGGGGTTCATATCTTGGAGATATACAAAACAGTCTATCGTAGCCACTTCATTAAAATCATGCTGAGATAATAGCTATTCATGAAGCAAACTGAGAATGTGTATGGTTGAGGTCCATGATACATCTCATTCGAGAAAAATGTGGTGTGAAATATGACAATATACTCACAATTTTATACGGAGATAATGCATCATGCATAGCACATCTTAATGGAGGATTTATAGGAGATACAATGAAGCATACTTCATCAAATCTATTCTACATACATGAGCTACAAAAGAATGATGATATTAACAGGCAATAGATTCATTCAAGTGACAATGTGGCTGATTCATTCACCAAGTCTCCTCCAATTTCAACTTTCAAGAAAGATGGTGCACAAGTTCAGAATGCAAAGGTTCAAGGATGTTCTCATTGGGAGGAGTTAATATGCGTTGTATTCTTTTACCCTTATGACGTTTTGTCCACTGGGTTTTCCTTGTAATGTTTTTAATGAGGTAGCCGATATGCGTATTGTTAGATATGTGTACTCGTTTTCCTTCACTAGATTTTTTTTCCACTGGATTTTTTTTAGTAAGGTTTTAACGAGGTACATTATCTATCTAGACATTCAAGGGGGAGTGTTATAAATGTATTTATATTATAGTGAATGTCTATCAAGATATAATAAGATGTATCAAGATCTAGTTGATATCTATCAGAATTTAAAGTCTTTGCCTTTTAGTCAGAAACTAGGAGCATTTTTCCCTATGGATTTTGTTCATTGTATTATTAATTTATAATCTCTCATCCCTCAAGAGAAATAAAGAAGTCTTATGTCTTCTTTCTCTATTTATTCTTGTTGTTCTTTATTTATATTTCATAATAGAATTTATTATCAATCCTTTATTTAAGGAAACAGATGAGGGAGAAAGATAAATGCAAATATTTAAGGGAGATGTTAATTAAAATATATATCTAATAGATAAATTTTAAATAAAATGTTTTAAAATATTTTTTAAAAAACTGCTACAACTTACAATTAAAAACTTAATTCAATAAATATAAAGAGATACAATTACAATTTACAATAAATAGTTAAAAAAGTACTTACAAAATAATTTGTACATAAAATAATGGTAAACTGACAAAATGTAACAATTTATGATCCAATTTGGCATCAAATAATGATATTTAACCTTTCTAGCCGAAATAAATAGCCCATTAACATGTTCTCTCTTTCTATTACTTTGTTTTTTTATTAAGATTTCCCCTAGTTATAGATAAGTGTCATTTTACTTTACAGATCCATATACTTAATCAACATTTAGATATTGTTTTCAACCTTCAATGCTAGTATAGGAGGCTAGGATATACTCTCCAGTACATGTTTCCTCCCATTTCTCTAGTACCCTTGTTGATTTGGGGCATGTGGTATATAGAGTTTGCAATGTTGGCAATAGTAGTGATGGGTTTGGTACTTGCTTTAGTAGGAAGAGTGAAGATGAGGGAGGCTTTGTGTGTGTATATTGATTAAGAGAGGTAGCTGGTTTGGCCAGTGAGATTTAACAAGTGACACATGTCAAAAGTCAACAAGGTTATTGGAGCAGCAGGAGGAAACAGATACTGGAGGGGATCCTAATCACAACTACTCACGTTGTCCCAATTTATGTAAAGGTGTTTGATTGGTCATGAGGAATGAAAGAAATATTTTTGAAACTTATTGTCCAAAATAAGCGGTTGATATTTGTGTGGCTATAAATTCACTCTTTAACGGTAAAATAAGAAGTTTAAAGTTAAATTGTTACTAAAGACAAAAAGTCACCTTCTTCGGTCCTAACTAAAAAATGAAAGAGGCACACATAATGGGATCGATGGGAGTATTTAACACTATTGTTACACTTTGTCGTCCACCTTGTATGAGTGAGTACGGTTGGTGACTTTGTACCCAACCGAATGCTGCAAATAGTTCTATGAAATAAACTTTCAATATAAAGCTGTTTTTCACAAAATATTTTGCATGAAAATTGTTAGTGATTGTGAAAGATGCACATCTATAATTCAGAGTGATCTTTCCTATTTTAGTTCGACTAAGTTGTTGGTGTAGACATTGACAATTAATGATCAAGAATATTTGGTCTTTAACTTGTATGAGATAATAATACACCTTTTAACTGCTGTTTGTCCAGGTACTGAAGCAGCTCTAAGGAAGAAGGCAACAGCTTCTGCTTGAGGTCTTTGAGACAGTTACTTGAGAGCTTAGAAGCTACTGCCTACTGTGCCATCATCCTGGCATTCTTTTGGTTGTTCTAATTTTCTTGATTTTGAGTTGGGTTGAAGTATGGTGAGTATACGATAGTTATATAGATCGTACCAGTTAAATTTCTGATTAGGTGGTTCTTTCAGCTTGTAGTATGAATTCAGATGCCTATGAAGTCTTGTATTTTTTGATTACTACAAAAATGAAAAGAAAAACAGCCTTGTATATTTATGCCTACGATGTGAGAAGGAATCTATGTTGCATAGACAGTTGTCTTGGAAATTGTTCTTGAGAAAAAAGAAATTGCTCTATGTTCTATGGTGAAGTGTGTTTTTGGTGTCTTAGGTGAAGTAACTTTAGGCTACAGGGACGTTGAGGTATCTAATCAACCAAAATTTGCTGGAGTGGAATCCAAATGAAGTACTTAATTTGTGTTTTACTGAGTCCTTTCAGTGCATGATTTAAGATTAGTTTTCCTTTTTTTAATATATCTGAATTTATGTCTGTACAAATGAGTTTCTACGAACGAACCTTCTCCTCGCCGACTCTAACTTCCCCTTCCTTTTGAAACTCTCACAATACTTTTGTGTTCTATGTTTTGTGTTCTTTCCCTATTGAAAGGGTTGATTTGATTTGTTTTGGGGATCATATTTTCATGGGATAGATTTGATACACCTATTTGAAACACAATCAGATGACAACTTTGAAAGGTAACAGCAAACTTGAACAGTTCTCAGCTTTCGAATGCTTGGAGTATTTTGCCAGATTATAGCTAGTGCCAATTTCTTGAATTGGCATTTGACTATGAAGTGCAATGTTTAGACCTCAATATCACAAGTAAAGCCTCAGCTATATGATACTCTGCAAGCTGGTAGGGATGAGTCTTATAAAGATACAATGAAGCTTTGGAACACTCACTACTAAAAAGTCTTGTTTTAGCCATGTGATTTAGTGAGTGACGTCCCTCACTAATCAAGATTTAGTGAGGGCAGCCATCACTACAAGGTATCTTGCTAATTTGAGCCTTGCTAATTATTAGTGAGGGAGACTCTCGCAAAGTAGTGAAGGACTCCGACACTCAACCATCGCTATTTTGATCTCACAATTTTTCAAAAAAATATAATATAGTGAGGGACGTCTCTTGCTATATTTAAAAATATATATAATATTAATTTATTATTTAGTGAGGGGCATCCCTTGCTATATTAAAATATATATAATATTAATTTATTATTTAGTGAGAGGCGTCCCTTACTATATTAAAAATATATATAATATTAATTTATTATTTAGTGAGGGACGACCCTTGGTACATAAAAATTAATACAAATTATAAATTTAAATATATTGAGAGATATCCCTCGCTAAGCTAAATAAAAAATTAATTTAATATTTGAATATTTTGAGGGATATAGCTACAGAAGTCCCTTGCCAATATTATTAGTTTTTTACTGCACTAAAACTCAATATTTAAATAGAAAATCAACATACAACTAATATTAACCAGCAAAACAATAAGAAAAACATTTCCGAAACAATTCAAACATTAAAATTAAGCAACCAAACTTCGTACATATTCATCCAACTTAAACAATGTGCAAACAAGTATCAAAAAGTGTGCAAAGAATCACCAAACAAATTCTTTCAAACACTCCAAACTAACAAAATTGAAACCTAAAACAACAATGCCACCTAATACTCAATTTCATCCTCTCCACCATCATCATCAAGGTATTTACGTGAGCTTTGAATTCTTTGACGTCTAACTCAAGTGTCGCCCTACGCCACTCCTCCATCCTTCTTTTTCGTTCTTCCTCATACTTCCTAGCAAGCTCCCGAACTTCATGTCGCATCTCCTCAAATTGCTCATATGATGGCAGAACTCCCTATACCTTGCAATCCACACTAAAGACGTTAAAAGTTCTTCTTAGAGAAAAGGTCATATGCCCTTCCTTACATACGCCCCCAACTATATCCAACCAGCATGAGAGAGTTTCTTCCCCAGATGGCATGATTGAATTATCTTGATCATCTGTCAGTCGACTCCTTTTGATCTCTTCAATTGCTTGAAAGTATCGATTCTATATTAAAAGTAAAATTAGTATATAATAAATGATATAAAATAAATTCTAAGTAAGATGTGAACTTACATAAGTATCTTCTGCCCGTGTTTCAACCTAGACTTCTTCTCTATCTCTAATTTTCATATGGGTCTTCTTCCATACCTCTTCACGAGTGGCTAATCTATCAAGAGATGCTTCTTGTAAATGAAATAAACATAGTGGACCACAATTGCATAAAAAATTTACTTCCATCTAAAATGTATAAATAATTACCAGTATCTTCATTCAAAAGGTCTAAAAGGAAAGCCCAAAAAGAGTGACATTGAGTCCCTAGTTGTTTTAATTCCAGATAAGATGAGTGATGCATCAGATGTTGGTTGCAAAACAAGTTTATCTTCATCTAAAAAGGTCTAAAAGAAATTCCCGAAAGAGTGACATTGGGTCCCTAGACATTCCAACTCCTGATAAGATGAATGATGCATGTGATGTTGGTTGTGAAAAAAGCAATGGAAAAAAACTTATGGAGAATAAAGATAACATGACCACAGAAGCCGAGTCCAAGACGTTAGAAGTTGTCTTAAAGAGATGTCAGTGAACTCACAATGTTGTCATAACGAAGGAAGCTAAAATATAAAGATGCTAAAGTTTTGTTTGGGAAGAAGAAAGTAATCATTATCCATTACTTGTTTAAATTCGAAAGTGTTGTATCATTATCGAATCTCATAGCTACTCTTAACTTTGATCAACATATTAACCATCAACTATCTTAAGAAAAACACATTTTAAGCAACTAATTTAGAAAGAAGTAATGTAAATTTATAGAAAGAAAATAGGAGATAGAACTATTTCACATTTTGGATGCAGTAGAGTTGACATTGCTTGCAAGAGACACTTTTTTAGTATGAAACAATTCTCATATTCCGTCAAGGAAGTGGAGAGCTAGCTATAATTTTGGACTGCGTAATCACATTTTTTCCTATAAGCTTGATTTGACTATTAGTTTACACTCTTAATTTCAATATGCAGCATTTTATAACACTTAATGATATGATTTTAGAACAATTTTGCTGCAGCACTCTGTTTAGACAGGGCTGCAGTATCTCAGGCTCATCTATTCAAGTTAGCCAACAAGGGCGGCTCAAGCCCAGAGCTTAAAAAGTCATTTTAACTATCACCACCAATATCTTGTTATGTCTAGTTCATTATGATATCTGTGTGTTTACTTTAGGATTAACTATTAAGCATTAATGTCTTTCTATTTGTCTTTATCAAATTTATTGTGTTTTCTATTTAATCTTACAAAGAAGATACCAACTTTCATTGTTTTAATAAGTTATCAGTAAAACATTTCTTGTTGTATTACAAGTGTGAATGTTCCCAATTTCAGAATATTCTTTTTCTGTCTCCTTTATGATAAAGAAGGTACCTTTCCAAAATAAACACAAAGTATTCTATTTTTGCTTATAAAACAATCTAACTTCAGCAATCAGGAACAAATAGATGACTACCTCCTTTATTAGTTGAAAACCAACAGTTATGTCAAGGCTAACCGAGCTTCTTCACACTCGTGAGGGTGTTGATGACTATCTGCAAGTATAACTATTATTCAAAGCAATGGATCTCACACTTTTTGCTCTCTTAATGACTCAAACCACATCTTAGGGCTGGAGGTGGAGAGTACTTACCATCCGCACAACCCCTCTTGTCAGAGATACTTAAGAAAGCACTTGACTATAATAATACTTCCAATACTTTTATTTTAACTTAGCTATAGCTATTCAACACTGCAGCAGTGTACTATTATCTAATTCCTAGCATATTCTTTCGCCTAATGGTAACAAAACATTAAGTAAGAATGTTGGCACAACATCATTAAGCGAAAGAATATGCTAGGAATTAGATAATAGTAACATCATGATATCGAGTTAAACCATCTTCCAGGTTGGAAGGACCTATTTGTGCCCGGAATGGAAGCAAGAGCTAATCATATTCTCTGAATTTCTTGAAAGAATTCGGTCTAATGATGCTACCTCTATGAAAACTATATACTTAGCCCAGCATCAATTATTTGATCTGGTAATTTTTTCCTTTCTATTAATTTCAAACGGGCCTGTTAAGTTACCTAGGAAAACTAGGAGTAGGCTTAAAGGATCAGAATGAGAGAGTAGTTGTGGAGCTTTTCATGTTGTGTTGTTAACAACAAGCTTCCCTGTTCTTCCTCAAAAGGGATAGTTTCAATCCCATAAGAACTTGATGGACTAAAATAATTGTTGCAGATGGTTTTTATGGAGAAAAATTCTCCAACAACAATGTGCTGAGTTAGTAGAAACAAATTCTAACTTTTAGCTTTAAAGCAGAAGTCTATAAGAGAAAATACTAGCTAAAATCCATGACATTTTGGCTTTTAAAAATCTTTGTAAGTTCAAAGCTAAACTTGTAGTTGTTTCAATAGGATGTGAACACCGAATATGTTCAACTTGTACTTGGCAACATCATATTCATAATGACCACCAATTATATACAAAAAACAAACAATAACACTAAACATAAAGTTCAAATTATCTCTAGCTCAAAACAAAGGAAGTTGCCCATATTTTCCCCTTACAACTTATACATTATCACAGGATACATCGTGTCACAAACAGACATGGAATACACGATACTAGATACAATAGAATATGAAAAGTTGCGGAAAAATCTAAAAAACATTAGATTGATGACAAAGAATAAGCATATCTACAGTTATTAAATATACCCAAAACAAAAATTGGGTAAAATATATTTTCAAACAAAAAGGCATGTAATTACTCAATCAAAAAGGTGAAAAGTATCGTTAATGTGAAAAAAGAGTCTCAATTAGCAAGGAGAGATTATCGAAATCCAACCCAACGACCAGCACGGTGACGTCGGAGCTTCTGCCTAGTCCAACCAACGCCCAAATTAGAATGTAGGGTTTACATATGAAATTATAATTTAACCCAAACTCTGTCATGAAAGCATTTTAAAAAATTGGTGGGAAATAATGGGAGAAAGAAGGGGAACCAAATCCTAACAATTTTAATTTTTAGTAAATTGATTAACTTTACTTAGGGAAAAAATGGTGGAAAATAATGTTGGGAAGCAGTTGGAGGAAAAAGCTAAGCCATATTTTTTTTTATTTGGAGAATTAATTTAACCCAAACCCTTGTCATTTTAAGCCACGTTTTTTTTTGGGTTTGTTTGGAGGGTTAATTTAATTCAAATTCTTGTCATTTTAATTTTTATTAAAATATGAGCCATTTTATATATTGATTCACCCATAATCCTTACACACCTACTTGATATATAATTATTTCTATATTTAGGTGGTTTCGAAGCGTCTGCTTCAGCTATTTGCTTTAATCGTGATTTTACTATATCACTCCTAATTAATTATTATAAGTTGTTTATATATTAAGAATTAATAACATTTAATAAAAAATTAAAATAACTATTTATGACGGCACCTGTTGAAGCAGCTAGCTTCAACATGTTTGCTTCAACCATGATTTTATTATATCACCCTAATTAATTATTATAAGTCATTTATATATTGAAAATTAATAATATTTAATAAAAAATAAAATAGAAATTTATGACGTGTATGCATCAGCTGCTATAACCGTAATTTTATCATATCACCTCTAATTAATTATTATAAGTTATGTAACATTAAAAAAAAATAGTTAATAAAAACTATAAAATAGACATAAATAACAAATTAACTCTTGATGTTTTAAATTAACTTGACATCTTATGACATGTCTGATTCAGCTGCTTCAACAGTAACTTTACTAAATATCAACCCTAATTAATTATTATAAGTCATCTAAATATTAAAAAATTAATCTTATTTAATAAAAAAGATAAAATAGATATAAAATGATAATCTTTTCATAAGCATTTTCTTATAGTAATTTTGTTATATCACTTCTAATTGGTTGTTGCAAGTCATTTAAGACATGTATGCTTCATTGTCTCAATCATGATTTTACTATATCACCCATAATTAATTATTATGGTCATCTAAGAACTGTGACACTTAAATTAGAATAGAAAAAAAAGTATTGTAAATCACAATAATTAAGAACTTAAATTATTTTAAAAATATAATTGACTTTCAGTGCCACAAAAGTTTGGACAAGGAGAGTGATATATATTATTTGAAGATTACATAAAAAGTATTATAAATTACAGTAGTTAACAACTTAGAATATCTAAAAATAAATTATTTGTTATATATTTCAAAAAAATACGTAAAAGAAAATTATAAATCAAAATTATTAATAACTTAAAAAATTTAACGATCAACTTGTTTTCTTTGACATAACTTCATTGGTCCTTTTCCTTGGCATCATTTTTTTTCTCCATTTTATTTTTTTTATCTGTTATATATTTCCAAACACAACATAAAAATTCCTATAAATCACAATAATTAACAACTTACAAAATTTAAAATATATAAAATATTTGGTTGATTCTTGGAATTATATCAGTGACACTTCAATTAAAATAAAGAAAAGGTATTATAAATCACAATAATTAAAAAATTAAATTATTTTTAAAATATAATTAACTATAATGCTACAACAGTTTGGGCAAGGAGAGTAACGTATATTATTTGAAAATTACATAAAAAGTATTATACATTACAATAGTTAACAACTTAAAATATCCCCCAAAAAATTAATTTGTTATATATTTTAAAAAGTACGTAAAAAATACTATAAATTATAATAATTAACAACTTAAAAATTTTAAAAATATAGAATATTTGGTTGACTCATGAAATTATATCAGTGCCACTAAAATTGAAATAGAAGAAAAGTATTATAAATCATATTAATTAATAACTTAAATTAATTTAAAAATATAATTGATTATCAATGCCATAAAAGTTTGAACAAGGAGAGTAACGCATATTATTTGAAAATTATATAAAAAAACATTATAAATTACAATAGTTAGAAACCAAAAAAGTCTCCCAAATTATCATATATTATTCTTATAATTTAGCATCTAATTGGTATCAAATTTTAAATATATTTGATGTTGAGCCCGTGCTAACACATGCCTCGCCCCCTAGTATGAAAATATGGGTAAATAAATACTTATTTAATTAATGAGATATTTATTGAGAATATCATTAAAAGCTAAATTGATTCTTGACCGATTTTATAAGATGTGTTTTTTCATCATATTAATATGAAAATAATCACATTAAACCTTATAGTATTTTTCTTATAGTTATTTGCCAAATTGACTCTTATAATGTGAATTGTGACAAGTTAAAAAGGAAAGAAGTCAGTATAAGATGGTACTTCATTTTTTTAAAAAATTTTGATTGTGAATCAACCATTGTTACTAAAAGCTTTGCTAAATAAATATAACAATGGAGAGTTGAGATATAAAACTCGTGAACATCCATATATATGAGTTGCAAATTAATGATTAAGTAAATTCATGTAAAAAAAAAATCACATTGTTGAGTTAGAATTATTGAAAAGGCGAATTTTGTAATTTATTTTACCGCTAAAATATTGATTTCTTGAAAACATTTGTGGATTACGATACACCACTCAAAGTATATTAGGATAATATGTATTATGAGGGGTATTTCTTTAATTTTTTTTTATCTTTTGGATAATTCTTTAGTTTAATCCTTTGACCTTATATTTATTTTTTTTGTGAGAATATGAGTTCTTGAAAAAAGTTTTGGATTAGAATACTTCCTAGCCAAAGTAAATTAGGATAATACTATTTTACGATGTTCTTTGACAAATTTATCTTAATTTAACTTAAATATTTAGAGTATAAAAGTCCTTCAATATTTGAAGTATATTTTAGTCAACCAACATTTATATTCATATTTTTATAATAGTATAGATAAATGGATAGATATGTTGATAAATCAATAATAATTCTTAAAAATATTAGTAATACACTAATATTAATTAGTATAGTTGTCAAAATATATATTAATATATTATTCACTAATATTACTTAATGACATTGCTAATACTTACAGTTAGTATAATTGTCAATGTATAACTTACCAGTCAATAATATTTCTAAAAATCATTAATAAATTTTACTTAGTTTAACTATCGTATAAGTTAATCAATCAATATTATTTTAATAAAGATATTAAAGATACACTTTTATTTTGCTGTAGTTATTGATATATAGATTAATCAATCAATAATATCTCGTGGTATATCTCTACTTAGTGTAGTCATTAAATTATTCGACGATCAGTCAATAACATTACATAAAAATATCACTAGTTCACTTCTATTAATACAATATCAATTATAAGCTAATCCATTACTTATAGTATTACTTATACCACTAATAGACCATTTTTTTCCATTAACAAATTAATTATAAGTTAATATAATTCATCAACTTTTATTAAGAATACAACTAAAATATTTCTTCTTATTCTAATTATCATTAAAACATATATATATATTTATATATATATATATATATGCTTTTGGTTATGTGTGGAAAAATAATGTAATTTAATAGTATGAAAAGAAAAAAAAGTTTTAAAGCAATTATTGAGTGATCAAATAATTGATATCATTGCTATTGTTTTTTCTGCAAATCTATAATATGGTTATTTATTAAATATTCAATTTTGCATATTTAATTTAGTGAGAAACTTCCCTCACTACAATGAAAAAAATTACAAAATAGTTATGTGTAACTTATGGAGGATTCCTTGGATAACTTATATTTCATTTTTATTTATTTTTTTTATTAATGCATTGTCACCAACTAAAAAAATATTAAAAATTTTATTTAAATTTTCTTCGAAATATAAATTTATTTTTTATTATTTAGTGCGGTAAATACCTCTCTATAACAAATTTAATATTAGTTTTTTATTATCATCATATTTTAGTGAGGGACGTCCCTCTTCGCCTTTTAAAAAGATGAAAATGAAAATATTAAAATTATATTTAAATTTTCTTTGAAATATGAATGTATTTGTTATTATTTAGCGAGGGAAATCCTTCGCTATAACAAATTAATATTAATTTTTTATTATCAGCATATTTTAGTGAGGGACGTCCCTCTTCGCATTTTAGAAAAGATGAAAATAAAAATATTAAAATTATATTTAAATTTTCTTTGAAATATGAATGTATTTGTTATTATTTAGCGAGGGAAATCCTTCGCTATAACAAATTAATATTAATTTTTTATTATCAGCATATTTTAGTGAGGGACGTCCCTCTTCGCATTTTAGAAAAGATGAAAATAAAAATATTAAAATTTATATTTAAATTTTTTTTGAAATATGAATGTATTTGTTATTATTTAGCAAGGGAAATCCCTCGCTATAGTAAATTTAATATTAGTTTTTTATTATCATCAAATTTTAATGAGGGATGTCCCTCTCCTTCTTTTTTAAAAAATGAAAATTAAAATATTTGATTTGTATGAGGGACAACATCGCAAAGTCCCTCACAATTTCAACATATAATTTATCCCTCGCTAACCTTGATAGCTAATAGCCAAGTGTTTAGTAGTGACTGCTTTCTCGCAAATCCACGACTGAATCTACCACAAGGATATCAACTTAATTATTAGAACTGAATCTCGAAAGGGGGTTAAAAAATGTTGTATGGTCTCAACTTTATGTTGGCGTTAGTTGGGGGATGCTAATGGCTTATTGTTATAACAATTTTTTGCTGGAAATTGAAGAGGGTTGGTCTATAATTTAAGATGAATATACAAGAGGTTCCTCTGAACTCCAATTACTACTAATTATTATTGAAGGCGAGAAAGGTGGGAAACATGATTACTCCTTTACTACACTCAACTAAGAGTAGGAAGCTGAGAAATGGAACCATGAAAAATGAGTAAAGTCATCAAAACATTAAATTGAGTCCCTTTTCTGACTCCTCAAAGTAGGATTCGAAGTCTTTTTTCTAATTTTTTTCCCACTAGACTGTTTCAACTACTGCTTAAGTGTCCCCACGCCTCAAAATGTGGTAGGTAGAACTACGGGAACCAAAAAAGGGCTTGTCCGGTGGATGAAGCATACTGCATTTAGCCGAGTCAAGAGAAGGGTCATACCTCAAGAGAATGATGGTTAAATTCGTGATCTATAGGTTATAGGAGTACAATTTTACCGTTGCTTCAAAGCGCGAGCAATTTTGGGTGATTTAAGCATATCAACCGCGGCACAAAAATACTATAGTAATAACTAATAGCAGAGACAATCTTTTTTTCATAGGTTATAGGAGTACAATTTTACCGTTGCTTCAAAGCGCGAGCAATTTTGGGTGGATTAAGCATATCAACCGTGGCACAAAAATACTATAGTAATAACTAATAGCAGGACAATCTTTTTTTCAGTACCATCCTCATCCAAAACATAACATTCATACTCTTTTAAGTTTCACCCTTATCCAATTAGTATTACTTTTGGACTATACTATGCTAAATTTGTGGACCATCAGGAAGATGAATGACTTATACAGTGGGGTACAGCAAGCTGGAGAATAAAGGATATTGATGAAGACGACAAATTAAGCCTATGATGGTTGTAGAATCAATATAGTGCTGACACTTTGCATCTCATTCTAATTTTTCCAAAAGAAGAAGGTCAAGGATTCTTTGGCCTCTTTATGTTTCCTATATTGTACCTGATACTTTGGAATATTTTGATTTCTTGCAAGGTATGATCAGTGGTGTAGTGGGTGCAGCTATCTACTAAACTGAAAATATAAATACTATATCTTTCTTTTTTGCTTTTTCTATATCATAGGCGAAATAATGAATAAGAGGAATGTGGGTAGATGAATGCTTTTAAGTTACCTGAGTTATAAAACATAAAGAGATAGAACAATGAGTGAATAATTAGTGAGATGTAACAAAAGTTACCAAAGAAAAATGCCACATGCATTCTTCCACAATTAAACATGGAAGATAAAGATCAAAATATACTTCAGTATGCAGCACTTCAATGCACGTCAACATGCAACATTTCAATTGCAAATTTAATATTAAAATGCTTTAAAAACCCAACAATTTATTAAAAACAAAAAAACCATTCAACTAAATTAAAACTTGTAAGTAGTTAAGTAGGAGAAATAGTACATTGTCCCCATTTTTCCAATACTACGTCTTTATTGAGAATCACTCATGATTTCTGGGCTGATCAACAGAGCTTTTTAATTGACGTTGCTGCAAAATTTTTGAGAGATGTTAGATGAAAAATAAGATAATTAGTCCATAAATATATTTAATTATCATATGAACTACAAAGTTATTTTTAATGAAAGATATTTTTGATGTTTGATGATTGCCGAACGATAACAGTCTTTTGAAACAATATGAATTAAAGATTGAAAATAATATTATTTCATTGAATTTTCACTACAAAAATATAGAAATTAGCAATTATTAATTAACTTTTATCATTAAACAAAGTCCATCTCTAATCCTTTTAATTACTGAGTGTTTTGATAAGGCTTTCCAAAACTAAAGGTCGAATAATGTCGAAATATTTATTGGTGAAAGTGATATGTAGAAATGTTTTTTGGTGAAAGTGATGTAACATTAGTTTTTCTTTTTTCGCTATAGATATAAAATATTAAAACTAAATAGTTGTAGAAATAATAACTTCTCAGACAAGTGTTTGATAAAAAATAGTTTCAACCAAAACATTTTGTAAAATAAAAATTTGAGAAAATAAATTTTATAAAATAATTTCTTTTTGCAGAAAAACTGCAGTAAATGCATTCAAAAGTTACATAATTTATCACTTCAATTTTTTTTAAAGATTTACCTTGAAATGATTTGCAATTTGCATCCTTGTAAGATCAGACACATTCATCATTTCCAGAATGTCTTTTGGGTAACATTCTACATGGTCCACAAGTATGCAATAAAATTTAATAACTATAATATTTTCAAATCAAGCCAAGGTACATGTAAATACAAGCTGATATTAGACATACGTATAAATTTTAGCTATTCATGTCGCTCTTTAGAAATAAATTGAAAAAAAAATAATTAATAGTAAAATAAACTTACTTTCTTTACCCAGTTGTTGTAAACTTTTTATGAATTTGGCATGAAGATCCCCAGTCCACTTTATGTTGTCCTTTTGCTTAACATCCTTGTTATTTTTGAGGTAGAGATGACCTCCATCTTTCATAGCTTGGTTTTCTAAGAGCTCATTGTGTTCATCACATACAACTGTGCATTTATTTTAAGAATATATCAATTAAAATTGAATTATATCATATATTATATGACTAGTTAACTTCACACATATTTATAAAATTTGTTTAATTATAAAAATAACATTACAAAACATACTAAAAATAGGAGTTAGCGATGGATAGTTTATGTCGCAAAACAATAAAAAATTCATTACTAATTTTATTTAACGATGGATTATGTTAAATTCTTTTATCTTCAAACTATTTAACTATATATAATGGTGAATTTTATAATATTTTTTTATCGTGTATTTATAAAAATAATTGATTTTATCCACAATAGATATCATAACTAAAAGAGTATGAAAAATTACTCAAGGAATTATATCCAAAGCCACAACTCAAGCCAAAAGTTTTAAAAAATCAAGGTTCGGCGAGTGGATATTTATCATCATCATATCAATTTTTGTAGTTCCTTCGGAAAGCATTGACATTGATGTCAAAGACGTGTAAACCATGATAACTGTATTAATACATTTTGAAAGTCAGTAAAATGTTTACAAAAAAAAAAAAAGAAAGTCAGTAAAATAAATTACAAGCAAAATTACTATGAAGATTTATCTTTCATATACAATTTCGATATTAATTTTAAGGGTTTATTGCTACTCTTTAGTTTATGCAATTGCACATATATAAAATTATATTATAATAAATATGTACAATTTAATACATATTTACACAAAAAATTAATTAACGTATAATAATTTAGAATGAATAGTTGAATCTATTATATAGAATAGGAAAAGCATAGTAATGACACACATAAGTATCATACAATTTCAAGTTTGAAAATTATTTAAAACAAAAAATTTGAGAAAAAAGACCAGTTCAGCTTTTTGATATCAACAAAGTGAATACAAACTCAAATTCAAATTAAAATATCCTATCATAATCACACTATCACAATATTTGATTATTTAAATAAACTTAAACATGAATATGTATTTTGAATTATTATTGTTATTATTTTTAAATGGAAAAGTAAAAATAATTAGAATTGTATTGATTAAAATGATTAAAAAATAAAATCAAAATATTCAAAATTAAAATTAAAATTAAACAAAACTAACAATATCGCTTCCTTTATTGTGTATGTGTATTACTTTTCTTTTTTTCTTTTTATTTCCTATCTAGTGTTTGACATCTATATTGGAACCTGATTAATCTGAATTCGTGTGCGTGAGGTCCATTCGGAGGAGGCACCCCCTATCAAGAATTTTTTCATATCCAAGAATCAAATATGAGACCTCTAGTTAAGAAAGGAGTAGCTCCATCCGCTGCACCACATTCTTTAGTGGTTGTATTACTTATCTTCATCAAAGGACCAACTTATCTACTCATTCTAGACAATCCAATAGTGCATATTTGAGTAAAATTGGATATACTTATTTTTACTAAAGGTAAAATGTTAAATAAAAATTAGTGAAAATATTAGAGTTTATTGAAATTTTAATATATAAGGAAGAAAATGAATAAAATGAAAACATTATAGAAGTAAAGATGCGTGAGATGTCAAAACGATAAAATAATATGTTAAATTAGAGTGGAAGAAAAAACTCCTTAAAATTAAGAGGGGAGTTTCAATTAAAAAGAAAATAATTTTTCATGAAAATCATATTTTCTTGCTTTTTTTTTTCTACATCTAATATAAGATAAAAAAGAAAATTATCTCACAATCAATAGTAATAATAATCAAATCGATGTTTTTCTTGGTCTTTCTCTACCCTCTCTATTTCCTAATCTTGTGTCGCCTCTACCATCCAATTATCGTTTTAAAATGATAGATAGACTGCAAAAGTCAAAAGATCTGCACCTTCAAAAATTATTCTTAAGATATTTAATTTCTTTTCTCCTCTGATTCTATATCACTTTGACCTATTGACAAAAAATATTTTTTCTTCCCTTTTCCTTCAAAAAGATCAAGCCTAAAACAATTTTAAGGTCATTAAATAATTAATAAAATGGTGTCCCTTCAAGGAGATTTGATAAATTTTAAAGGATACAAATATTAAGTAAAACTATCGTCCTCCTCTGAAAAGTCATAGGGAAAGGTAATGGAGTAAGTGACATGCTCATAAAGAATCTAATTTAATTCCTTATAAACACATAAAATTCATTTTAACTAGTAAAACAACATAAACAAACATAGAAATGATGTTGTCACAACTAGGAAAAGAAAAATTCAAAATTTATAAGATAATTTTTTAAAAAAAAGCGATCGATGTTAAAATCGCAAATGAGAAAATTATCAACATATCAATTAAATCTCTTTTAAAAAGAAAAGCACATATAATTTATTTATATCAAATAATCAAAAATTATAAGTTCAATATAAACTTTTAGAGATGTTACCTTTATCGTCCTTACACTCTAGCAAATCAACAATCTTGATAACAATATTATTGATCTGACTAACTAGCATCACGCGAACTTCATCTATCATTCCATAATAAGTAGTTGCCACTGTATTATCGCTATCAGAGCTGTCTGCGATGAAATTGTATTGATAATATGCGGTAACCCTAATGAGCATAAGGAGGATTAATTTATAGAGATTGAGACTTAATCTGGTACGTCTATCAAATAGACGGTGGACGAACATGATCTATTCATTATTAAATATTAGTTCTAGATTTTATATTAATTGCTCCACAAATTTAAAAAAAGGAAAAAAAAATAAAATATACAACCTTAGGTTGTTTATTGTAAGTCATAACAATACTTTTTAGATTGGAGGTCATAGCAATTTTTAAAATATGAATAAATAATTTTTTTATTTTTGTAAAAAAAAAAACTTAAAATATGACATTGGTTACTAAAAGATATCAACCACCCTCTTTTTTTTAAAAAAAAAATTAAACCTCAAAAGAGAAAAATATAGGCAAGGAGGGTTAGACCTTACCTTACCATTCTTAATGAGGTAACAAACCCTCAACTAATCAACAAGCGTGTAAAAATAAGAACTAGAGAGAACTAGATATTTTAGGATCATTATAGAGTTTATGTTACACTCTATGATGATATTCCAAAGAAGGATGCTTAAGTAATGAAAAAATATAAAGATGAATGTGAAGTTTGAGTTATTAATCACAAACTCCTTTTTTACAAATGTATGAACTAAAAAGAAATGCTGGCCCATCTAAAGCACATTGATATATTCGATACTTACCTTCTTCTTCGAACTTGTTCAAAATCACTAGAAAATTCATCACTTCTTGAATCTGTTGGGTCTTATTAAAGTTGTTGACACTGTCGCATGATTTTGCTTTGTCGGTGGTGTCTTGGAACAAGCTCCTCTGTCACCTTACCATCCCAACTTTGATTTTTAACGTGATATTTTTTTATTTTTCTATTTTCTTGCCCAGGAGAGATATCGACATCCCGAGCTGCACTTGCAAAGCATATTTCCAGCATGTCTTCATCACTTTCCTCAAATATGTAGTTGTCTTGGAGGTTTTCAAAACTCTTTGAAGACAATGTATCACTTTCCACCAATTCTTTGGCAGTATTAATTGGATAAAGGAAATTTATTACACCACCTGAAGTTTGCTTGTAGCTTGATGAATAATTACGAATTGCAAATTTATTTGGGACAAAAATTGAAGCTTGAGCATTAAGTTTGCTGCCAATATTATCCGCCTGATGTTCGTCTTCTTTATTTACAAAATCTGCCTAACAATGAGAGCTAGTATCACTTTGTTGCTCCTAACAGAATCAGGTTATTGATTTTTCTTTAATACTTTAGCCACATCTGGATTTAATTTAAGCACTATAGGTTTTTTGGATTAATTTCATGACCAACTTTATCTGAGAGAAAATCAAAAGTATTTGGAAAAGAAGTTTTCCTTTGGGGAAGAAGCTCGAGCATATGGAATATTCCTTGCTAGCTGCACATTAACACAAGCAGGAGAGCCAATTCGAATGCCTAAATATTTTTTATGTGCTACCACGGTCCAGTCCTTGCCAATACTGCTATCCACACCCTTGATTTTGTTTGCTGATTCATCACCAGTAACATGCTTTTCACTGATGGAATGTTCAAAATAAGTAGAATTAGAAGGGAACCGCAAATTATCAACTTCTAAATTTTTATCCAATGATTTCTTAGACATTCAAGAACGAATGCTGTCCAGAATTTTCACTGCTCGCCACAACATCGTGAATATGGTGCATATCTGATTGTGACATCTCACGGGTCATCAAATTTATGGGTTTTAAAGATGTATTATGCTCTTGTTCGTCAGTGTATTGTTCAACAATTAAGTTCCTCACTTGTAGTCTATATTTTGTTTGAGATGAAGGGACTAAGACCTTAGAATTCTCTCCAGATTAGACCATCAACTCACGTGCATCCACATCACCTATTGCATTATTGTTTGCAATAATTTGTTGCTGCTGGATCAAAATTGAGTCATGATTTTGATATTTGAGTCATGAATCCCCAAAACGCCCCTAAAAAACAAATAATTCTCAAATTTGTCCTTTGGTGGACTATTTTGATAGTCTGACGTAGATCAACCATAATATTTTACTCCGTTATTCAAATTGGATGAAACCAATTTCATTAGAAAGAGGACTCTCATATCTTTCCGTTGATATATAGTATCTCACCCAGGTCATTGTGTACGAGGAGTTATAATCGTTTGAAATTGACCCAAAAATTTGCTTTTGATAGGCTGAAGTAGATCGACCATAACTTTTTGCTCCGATAGACAAATTGGATGAAAATAATTTCATTGGAAAGAGGACTCGCAGATATTTCCGTTGATATATAATAGATCATCCAGATCATTATGTACAAGAATTTATGATCATTTAAAGTTTGAGCAAAAATACATCAGGCCTCAGGACTTTTTCCTGCACGTTTTACTATTCACGGTTCGATCGAAATGTTCATAACTAGTCGCTCGGGTGTCCATTTTGGATGATCCATATATCGTTGGAAAGATTATTCAATAATCTATGCAATGGTGGGTCATAATATAAGACATTCCACATGGAAAATTTATAATTCATTCTAGAAGATAGAACCCAACACGTTTACGCTCAAAATTTCAACAAAAAATTTCCCGGGGTATTATATCATCCCCCCCTTGGAAAAATTCATCCCTGAATGACGCTAGACATGCCAAGATTAGATAGGGAATAGATTATACAGCTGAAACCATTCGTTAGAATCATCACCACATTGTTTCCACTCCGAATGCAACATAGAATGCATAAATTCAAGAAACTACAGCTGAACACATAATAAATGACAGTTGAACTGCTGCAACTTTTATCAAAAGTGAATGATTTAGGAAAGAATGGTACCTTCTGCTTGATCGAAGTTCGCGGAAAATAGGTGCGGGTACTTGGATCGCATATCCGCCTCAACTTCCCAAGTTGCACCCTCAACAGATTGGTTTCGCCACAACACCTTGACCAAGGGAACTTCTTTGTTCCTTAGTCTTCAGACACTGAAATCAAGAATCTTAATAGGAATATCATCAAAAGAAAAATTTTGTTGAATGTCAGCACTCACAGAGGAATCCAATACCACAGCATCACTAATATGCTTTCTAAGCATGGAGACATGGAATATTGGATGAACAGAGGACAACTCGGAAGAAAACTCGACCTCATAAGCTACCTTACCAACACGGCTAAGAATTTTGTAAGGACTAACATAACGGGGACTAAGCTTCCCCTTCTTTCCGAATCTCTTCACTCCCTCATGGGTGAAATTTTCAGATACACTAGGTCACCAACTTCAAACTCAAGGTCTCTCCTTCTAACATCCGCATATGACTTCAGA
>NC_061116.1:202297503-202299535 GCF_002878395.1 Capsicum annuum | reverse complement strand
GCACTAGGTCACCAACTTCAAACTCAAGGTCTCTCCTTCTAACATCCGCATATGACTTCTGATGACTCTGTACAGTTTTCAACCTTTCCCTAATCAACTTAACTTTTTCCATAGCCTCGAATACCGAATCAAGAACACTCACAGCTGCTTTACCCCCCTCGAACCAACTTATGGGTGATCTACACTTCCTCCCATACAAGGCTTCAAATGGAGTCATACCAATACTAGAGTGAAAGCTGTTGTTATAAGCAAATTCTATCAACGGCAAGTGATCATCTCAACTTTCCTTAAAGTCAAGTGCACAAGCTCTCAACATATCCTCTAAGGTCTGGATGGTCCGTTCAGCCTGACCATCGGTCTGCAGATGAAAAGCAGAACTCAAAAGCACTTGGGACCAAGACCCTTCTAAAAAGCTTTCCAAAATTGCGAAGTGAACTGAGTACCCCTATCCAAAATGATAGACAAGGGAACTCCATGTAGTCTGACTAGCTATTAGATATACAATCTAGTGTAATCCTCAGAAGTATATAAAGTATAAACAGGCAAGAAATAAGCAGACTTAGTCAACCTATCAACCACAACCCAAATGGAATCATGATGGCGTCGGAAAGGAGGTAAACCAATCACGAAGTCCATATTTATGTCTTCCTACTTCCAGGTGGGAATACTAGACTCTTGCATCATACCACCAGGTCTTTGGTGTTCAACCTTAACCTGTTGGCATGTTGCACACTTAGCTACAAACGCTGCTATATCTTTCTTCATGCCACTCCACCAATAGATTTCCCGCAAGTCTCGGTACATCTTGGTGGCACCAGGATGAATAGAATATCGCGCCCCATGCGCTTCATCCATAATCCTCTGTCTCAGATCATCAACATTCAGGACACACAATCTACCCTGCAATCTCAACACACCATCTCCCCCTTGAGAGAAAACCTCTACTTTTTGGTCCTTGACTGACTCCTTCAATCTGACCAAACTAGTATCTAAGTATTACTTTTCCTTCACTTCCGAAACCAAGGAGGATTCAGAACTACTCTGAGCCCCTATACTACCTTCAGCAGAGTCAAACAACCTAACCCCCAATCTAGCCAAACGATGTACATCATGATCTAACTCTTTCTTACCTTCTACCACATGCGAAACACTACCCATGGACACTCTACTTAGGGCAGTTGCCATAACATTGGCCTTGCCTGAATGGTACAACACACTCATATCATAGTCCTTTAACAATTCTAACCAGATTTTCAAAGCAAACACAGCAGCAGCCAACTCAAGGTCATGGGTGGGGTAATTTTTCTCATGGGGTTTCAACTGTCTAGAAGCATAAGCTATCACCTTACCCTTCTGCATCAATACGCAACCCAAACCAACTCTCGAAGCATCACAGTACACCACAAAACCATCAACACCATTAGCCAAAGTCAAAACAGGGGATGAAGTTAGTCGAGTCTTCAACTCCTAAAAACTCTTCTCACAAGATTCGGACCACAAGAAATTCACTTTCTTTTGGGTCAAACGAGTCATAGGAGATGCTATAGAGGAGAAACCCTCAACAAAATGGTGGTAATAGCCAGCTAAATCCAAGAAACTTTAGATATCAGTCAAAGAAATATCGGGAGCCATCATGCTTCCCATCTATCAAAATCAACCCCGTTGTAGATTTCTTTCACACTCGAGTTCAAAACAACTCCATTAAGACTAAAAGGTTAAATCATTCAAAATATCTCAAATATTCAACTTCAACGTGCTTATAACACACACTTTCTAAAAAAAATACAATTTCCAATGGGGATTCACGATCCAAATTTCAAAATCATGATAACTATCATTCAAGATTCATGCTTTATATCACCACACATGTAAATTCATCTTTCAAAATCATAAACATCAAGATTTCATAATAATCATCATAAAATATGGGTTCATACTTCAAATTCATAAAAATCAAATAAAAATCATGCCTTTGTAAAGAAAATTACTTTTGGGCACAAGAATGAAAGAGAGTTCTTGTTGAAAACCCCCA